>NW_026652282.1:92189789-92216598 GCF_009828535.3 Hylobates moloch | reverse complement strand
GTATGTTGAACCAGCCTTGCATCCCAGGGATGAAGCCCACTTGATCATGGTGGATAAGCTTTTTGATGTGCTGCTGGATTCGGTTTGCCAGTGTTTTATTGAGGATTTTTACATCAGTGTTCATCAGGGATATTGGTCTAAAATTCTCTTTTTTGGTTGTGTCTCTGCCAGGCTTTGGTATCAGGATGATGCTGGCCTCATAAAATGAGTTAGGGAGGATTCCCTGTTTTTCTACTGATTGGAATAGTTTCAGAAGGAATGGTACCAGCTCCTCCTTGTACCTCTGGTAGAATTCAGCTGTGAATCCGTCTGGTCCTGAAGTTTTTTTGGTTGGTTCAAGTTTTTTTGTTTACATGAAACTACTGAAAGCAAAAGTATGTCATGCTTACAGGTTACTCTATACATTTATCATTCTATTAATAAATGTCTTAAGTAATTAAGTAGTATATTAAGGCCATAAACCAAGTCATTATCTCATATCAAAGGACTATTGTTATTCAATCATCTAGAAAATGCATTTTAGGCTAAGTGCAGTGGCTCATGCCTGTAATCCCCGCACTTTGGGAGGCCAAGGTGGGCAGATCATGAAGTCAGGAGTTCGAGACCATCCTGACCAACATGGTGAAACCCCGTCTCTACTAAAAATACAAAAATTAGCCAGGCGTGGTGGTATGTGCCTGTAATCCCAGCTACTCAGGAGGCTGAGGCAGGAGAATCACTTGAACCCGGGAGGCGGAGGGTGCAGTGAGCTGAGATTGTGCCACTGCACTCCAGCCTGGGTGACAGATTGAGACTTTGTCTCAAAAAAAAAGGAAAATTCATTTTAATGTATGCCCACTTTTTTAATGGTCTTTTAGTTATTGATTCTAAAAGGCTCTTTATACATTACTTTGTCATCTGTCTGACATTATAACCCCCTAGTGGATGCCTGAAATGGCAAATAGTACTATACCTTGTATACACTATGTTTTTTCCCATACATACATATCTATGGTAAAGTTTAATTTATAAATTAGGCAATATAGAGACTAATAACAATAGAACAATTATAACAATATATTTTAATAAAAGTTTTTTTCTTTACTAAATTGAGAATATTTAGCTTTTATTTTTTTTCTATTTTTTAAAAATGAGACAGGGTCTCGTTCTGTCACCCAGGCTGGAACGCAGTGGCACGATCTCAGCTCACTGCAGCCTCGACTTCCCAGGCTCAAGCAATCCTCCCACCTCAGCCCCCCAAGCCTCTTGGACTGCAGGCCTGTGCCACTATGCCTGACTAATTTTTGTATTTTTTGTAGAGACGAGGTTTCACCATGTGGCCTAGGCTGGTCTCAGACTCATGAACTCAAGCTATCCACCTGCCTCGTCCTCCCTAGTGTTGGGATTACAGGCGTGAGCCACCGGGCCTGGCCTACGTTTTCATTGAAAGGAAGCACTTTACAGCTTTTCTTTGGCATATCCGAATTTCCAGACTCACTACTCCTGCACTTTGGGGCACTTATTTAGTAAAATAAGAGTTACTTGAACACAAGCACTGTGATACCACAACAGTCGATCTGATAACTGAGATGGCTACTAAGTGACTAATGGGTGAGTAGTTTAAACTGCGTGGTTACCCTGACAAAGGGAAGATTCATGTCTCAGGGGACAGAGCAGGATGGTGCAAGATTTCATCACCCTACTTAAAATCGTCCATAATTTAAAACTTATGAATTGTTTATTTCTGAAATTTTCCATTTAATATTTTCGGACGACAGTTGGCTGTGGGTAATTGAAACCACTGAAAGTGAAACCATGTATAAAGAGGGATTACTATATGTTTGAATAAGAGCTTCTAGAGACTGCTAAATTTGCTCTGTAACTATCAGAGTGGAAGTCAGCTAATGCTGTCAAATATTTTTATAAGGCCTATGAGTATTCTGGAATTATTTTGATGCTGTTCACTTCTCCTATTTCTGTATTAAATCTAATTTTATGTACACAAAACCAGATTATGTTACAGTCAAACAGATTCCAGGAATGTTCCACAAACAATATTGTTCGGTAGTCAATAGAGGACAAATTGGAGTATAATCTTGCCAGTGACTTAAAACAAAGTGAAACAAAACATAAAAAACTAAAACATGTTACTATAGTTGCCGCCATCAACTTCCTCATCATTTTTGAAGTTGGTATTAATAGTAGCATCTTTGGAATATTTCAGCACTTTTTCAGTACTACATTTATGTATAAAGGTCTGTGCTGGCATTTAAGCCAAACTCTATCACCCTACTTTAAAAAGTCTTAGCAGGCATACACAATTACATCTTGGAGCTTTATGGATGTGACAGCAATATTGACCTTTTCACAAGAAATGGCAGAAGCTAATTTGAGGCAAAATCAGTGCTGCTCAGAAACTTGAGCCATCATCCTTGATGACAGATAAGTATTAAAATCTCCATAGAATTATTTTCTTTCTGTGATTCAGAGTCAATAAACAATTGCTGAATGCCTAATATGTGCCAGATGCTTTTCCATACAACCTTTTCCAATCCTCACCACTCATCTATAACATAGGTATCTTCATTTCCATATGAAGAAATTGTAACTCAGAGAGGTTATATGATTTGTTCATGGTCACACTAGTAACTATTAAGTGGCAGAGATGGGACCTGAAGCCAGATTTTCCAGTTCTAAAAACCTAGCATTCTTTTGATTGTACCACAGTTGCCCTCCTCAGCAAGACTGGATGAGACAATGTGGATGCTCCAGGCAGGCTTATGTTCTGGTGCTTCTTCACCTGAATATATTTAAAATATTTGGTCAACATTTACTTAATGAGAGTAGGGAGAGACTGAGTTTCTATTTTAAATAGTGTATGCCTTTTTCCCTTATGTTTGAAATAAAAAATTCACTACCTACACTTATAACCATAATAGCTATCATTTATTGAGTGTTTACCATATGTCAGGAACTATGCTAACCACTTTACATGCGTTATCTCATTTAATCCTAGGAGGTGAGCACTGTTATCGTCATCATCGTCATCATCACCATCACCATCATCATCCCCATTTAATAGGTGAGGCCCAAAGTTTAAGTCACTTAGCCAAGATCACACAGCTAGTAAGTAGTGGAGCCAGGATTTAATCTCTGGTAGGCTCACATCTGAGCCTATGAGCTTAACCAATATGTTGTGCGTGCATGTGTGTGTGTGTGTGTGTGTGTGTGTTTTGCCTTCAACTACAGCAAAAAATCCTAAATTGGCATTTTAAATTACTGATTTATTACTTTCATTTTTTTTGTTTGTTTTGTCACTCAAAACTATAATGGCAGTAACTTACAGGGATATAATTATAAAATCAGATAACTTATAAAATCACATTCAGGCCAGGCATGGTGGCTCATGCCTATAATCCCAGCACTTTGGGAAGCTGAGGTGGGCAGATCACCTGAGGTGGGGAGTTCGAGACCAGCCTGACCAACACGGAGAAACCCCATCTCTACTAAAAATACAAAATTAGCTGGGCATGGTGGCGCATGCCTGCAATCCCAGCTACTCGGGAGGCTGAGGCAGGAGAATCGCTTGAACCCAGAAGGTGGAGGTTGTAGTGAGCCAAGATCGTGCTGTTGCACTCCAGCCTGGGCAACAAGAGCGAAACTCCTTCTCCAAAAGAAAAATAATAATAATAATAATAATAAATAAATAAAATCACATTCAAAAGACCTTAGAATTTCTCCCCCCCCTTTTTTTTTTTTGGACAACAAACCATTTCCCACTTTTCTGTAGTTTTTATTTTGTCCTCAGTGTCCTTTTGCAGTTCTCCAAACCAGGTAACTTTGGGGAAGGTATAGTAGAGGATTTAAAATTTAGATAAGGAAATGAACCCTTCATTCTTGATAAAGAGCATTGCAACATGCCATATTTTGTTTCTCAATATCAGGTGATCGTGGAGAGTTGCCTACTTTCAGCAACTCCCAGCTTGCTAATCTCACCGTTGGTGGCACACCCTTTAACTTGCACGCGCTTGTCACGAATATAGAGTGGTTGGCACCAGTGAGGACTGGCTTGCTTTTGTTTTTAATTTTTTACTCAAAGGTCCCAGCCTCCTTAGGTGAAAGAAGTGGCCAATTTTCATTTCACCAATTACTTTAGGAAGTACTGGCAGAAACCCAAGGTATGCAGCACCATATTTATGTTTTATTCCAGGGATTTTTAAACATCCCTTTTAAATTGGCACCCCAGGCAGTTCGCTGGCTGACCCATTGCTTAATTCTCCTCTCTCTCGGGAAGGCTATGGAGGAATTGATGAATCTAATTAGGTATGCAGAACTAGAGAGTTGATGAAGAAGAAGGATATGGTTTGGATACATGTATATTGATTCAAATATTAAAGGACAATTTTCTATGAGTTTCAGCTGACCCTGGAGGGCATACGGATTCCAGAACAAAACCCATTGAGGGGATTTACCTCCCTTGCCATTTGTAAACAGGCAAAACCTGATTATAATGACTATCAGAGGGCAGCTGGAGCCTGCAGGTTGAATACTGATGTTAAGGGCTGTGTAATTACAATGCAATTTTATTACCAGGCATTTCATATGTATAATTATAATGAGGTTTAGATAATTTAGAAAAACGGCTCATCATAAGCAATGTCAGGCCATCTACAATCTGACTTCACCTTTGTGTTAATTGAAGCAAAATCTTCAAGTAGAACTGGAAATGAAGGGTCACACCCAATGAAAGGTCTCTCCCACCCTGGCTTCTTGTCTGTCCACTCATTGTACTTCTGAGGAAAACTCAAAATTTCACTGCCTGGTACTTCTGTGTTCAAAGATCACTCTTCTTCCCTTCTCCATTCTTTGTGGGTACAAGTCTGCTTTAGGTCTTCTTTTTTCTCAAATTTCTTATTGTCTTAGAATACATGAAACATAAAATGTACCATCTTAACTTTTTAAATGTGTATTAAAGACATTGTATTATTTTTAATTATTTTAATTATTTAATTATTTTAATATTAATATTGTAATATTTTTAAATGTGTATTAAAGACAGTGGTATTAAAGACATCATAATGTTGAACAACCATCACCACCATCCATCTCCATAACCCTTTTCATCTTGTACAACTGAAACTCTAGCCATTAAACAATGACTCCCAATTCTTGCCTTCCCTCAGTCCCTGGCAATCACTGTTCTATTTTCTGTCTCTATGATTTTGACTGTTCTAAGTACCTCATATAGGTAGAATCATACAGTATTTGTCTTTTTGTGACTGGCTTATTTCACTTAGCATAATGTCCTCAAGGTTCACCCATGCTGTAGCATATTGCAGAGTTTCCTTCTTTGTTAAGGCTGAATAATGTTTCATTGTATGTATATACCACATTTTGCTTATCCATTCATCTGTTGATGGACACTTGAGTTGCTTCCTGTTTTAGCTATTATGAATAATGCTGCTATGAAAATAAGTGTACAAATATCTCTTCAAGACAGTGTTTTCAAGTCATTTGGGTATATACCCATGAGCAAAATTGAAGGATCATATAATTCTATTTTTTATTTTTTTAGGAACTGCCGTACTGTTTCCCACAGTGGTTGGACCGTTTTACATTCCCACCAACTGTATACAAGGGTTCAATTTTCTCTACATCCTCACCAATACTCTTTATTTTCTGTTTATTTATAGTAACCATCCTATGCTTTGGGTCTTAATAAGATGTCTCTGACTAGGATTGAGATTTTCAAATCAAGTGTAGAAAGTGGAGGCAGTTCTGTGTCTTTATACCTGAAAAAACAAACTCTCCTTCAAATGCTGAAGAAAAATACAGTGATGACATGTTAGAATTTCAAATGAGAACGAATAGTCTAAAAACACAACAGAATATTTGAAATGGAAACTGCCCCCAGAAAACTTGAATAATTAGAGCTATAATGTATTTTGAGCACCTACTATGTGACAGACACTAGGAAAAGTACTTCCCACATATATTATCTCATTTAATCCTTTCAATAACTCTTTTAAGAAATGGGTCCTAGTGTCCCCATCTCTGCAGATGAGGAAACTAAGGTGTATACAGGTTTAAACTACTTGCCCAAGGTCACATAGCAATTAAATGGCAGAGCTGGAATTCAAATCCAGGAATGACTAACTCTAGAGGCTTTTCACTTAACCACCAAGAGGACCTGCCATTTCCTTAGATGTTTACAGGCTCTAAAATAATTTCTTTGTGGAAGGAATTCAAAGGCAAGAAAGTCAAATCAATATTTCCATCTGTATATAACCTGCATGATTTTTGACATATCCAAGAATAACATAAATTACAGGAAGGGCATTTGGGCATTCTATCTCTCATTCCCTGGGGGTGGGGGTGGCAGCCTTCCCTACCTCAGGTTCATCCCATAAGCCTATCCAGAGTCCATTCTTGGCCAACCAAGTTGATCTCTGGAAAGTGACTTGGCATGGCTCTTCCTACATTAATTTCATCAAAGCAATAATAATCAGGAAATCATGGGCTGGATATTAGATTTTTTTTTTTTTTTTTTTTTTTTGAGACGGAGTCTTGCTCTGTCGCCCAGGCAATCTGAGTTCACTGCAACCTCCGCCTCCTGGGATCAAGCAATTCTCCTGCCTCAGCCTCCTGAGTAGCTGGGACTACAGAAACATGTGACCACACCTGGCTAATTTTTTTTGTTTTTTTTGTTTTGTTTTGTTTTGTTTTTTCAGTAGAGACAGGGTTTCACCGTGTTGGCGAGGCTGGCCTTGACCTCCTGATCTCAGATGATCCACTCACCTGGGCCTCCCAAACTGCTGGGATTACAGGCATGAGCCACCACACCCAGCCTAGATGTTTTTTTAAAAAAATACACATCAAAATAAATAATGTTCATCTACGAGTACCTAAAATCATCTCATGTACCACCAGGGGTATATATACAGCATACGGAATAGCATGGATCTGGATGATCTCTAAGTGACTTTCTAATCTTGACATGCAATGAAACACCTAACCTCTAAAAATAGCTCAAAAAGGTTGAGACTGGTTTAGGCAGGATGGTAATTTGCCAATCCTTTCTCACTTTCTCCTCCTGCAGTCTCCAGTCTTTGCTTAACTGTCCTCCATTTTTGAGAGATTTTTCACAGCTTTTCAGAAGAAACTGGGCACTTCCAAGAGAGCAACCTGCTTTTATTTCTGCAGCTGCTGATCTTCACCATCCAACTTAGGTGTTACATCCTTAGAAATGAGGCTCTCTCTGACCTTTTCCTGACCACCTAATCTAAGGTAATCCCCCATAAAGTTACCCTGTTTTTACTTTTCTTATAGCACTCAGTTATCACTATTTGAAATCATTTTATCTGTTTGTTGACTTGCATGCTGCTAGTCTCCCCACTAAACAAGCTCCAGGAGGTTCATGGCATCTAGCATAATGCCTGGCATGTACTAAGCACTCAAAGAGTATTTGCCAAATGAATGTACGTGATGAATTAGGGATTCTAAAATTGGGATAGGGCTTTGGAGCTGATGAAATAGAGGCAACACAAGGAAAGCTGAACTTGGGTGATGTAATTTATCCAACTAAGGTAAAGTGGAAACTGATATGGTAAAGTACAGCACTGTCTGAGGTTCTTACATCACTCATTCTTTCTTGAGCACATACTATATTCAGGGCATTGTGCTAAGCTGTCAGTGGTGGGCTGCTAGAGAGCTCTGGGACCTATGCCATCGGCAACCCCTAGTTTGATTCATTTATCTCATGTTTATTGAGTTACTACTACGTGTGAGGCACCATTCTATGCTGGATATCACAGTAATCAGGACAAAGTTCCTGCCCTGTAGTGAGGAATGTATGTGTCAAATCATAATCAGACACATAACTACGTGGTATTTTTTCCCAGATGGCATTTCCTAGTGATCGTTTGACTTTCTAGCAAATCCAGATCTTTGCTCCCAAGGTGGTCTTGGAATCATTTCTCCACCACCCTCCCCCTGCCCACTGATACTTTTATATTGATACCAGCTACCATGTATTTGGTATGCACAGTGTTAGGCACTGTGCCAAGGGCTTTACATTCATTATATGATTGAATCTTCCCAATAACCCCATGAAGAAGATACTATTATTACCCCCATTTTACAAGGCTGAAATTAAATGATTTGTCTAATATCATGTAGTTGTTATGTGGTAGAATGGATTCAAAGCTGGGCCAAGTGTCCCCTAGAGTTGTGCAATGTAGTCACCATCCAGAGTCAGTGCCCTTAACCATCAGCGTGCAATGGTGCCTCTTATATATTACATATGCCCTCCCTTCACTTAGGCAATCTGATTCTGCAGACTCTGTCAACCCAGACACTCTCAGGTTATAAGGTTTGCCCAAGGAGCTGGCAATGAAGCAGGCAGAAATGTGCCAAGGTCTGACTCTGTGTGGTCCAGAACATGAGGCATCAGCAACTATATGTTATGAAGCAGTTCTTACAGTTCATTACACCCTAGGAATAACACTGTCCTCAGTAAAGATCGAATTATTGAAGATGTAATTCATAATGGAAACTATATATCTGGACTTCTTTCATTTGAAAGCAATTAAACACAAGAAAATTAAAGAAAAGCTAAGGAAAACAACTAGTGCATTTGTAGAGAAAATATTAAAAACATATCTCAATACAGGCAACCTAGATTAA
Organism: Hylobates moloch; assembly: GCF_009828535.3. NCBI lineage: Eukaryota > Metazoa > Chordata > Mammalia > Primates > Hylobatidae > Hylobates > Hylobates moloch. The sequence continues at coordinate 92,207,934 of NW_026652282.1, read as the reverse complement.
GATAATAAATATATTTGTGCTATCAATTTTATCATAATATATCCTTTAGGTTCAATATGGAACTAAAGCTATCAAATATGGTTTCTTTTTCACACTGATTTCTGCAATTTACTAAAATATACTCATTTGTGCCTTTTCAAAGCAATTTTTCTTACCTTATTTAATTTTTGTGTCATAAGAATATTGTAAGGTAGAGGGAAGGTGTTATCTTTGTTTTTAAAAAGTATAAATTTAAGGTACAAAGTGAGCAAGTAAGTAACCAACAACACCAAATTAGAATTGCAGCCATGAAATTTGGTCCACACAACCAGGGTGCAAAAATGTCACATTTCTTTTTTTTTGGCAATGATTTATTGAATATGGCACCAAAAGCACAAACAACAAAAGAAAAAAGAGGTAAGCTGGACATTATGAAAATTCGAAACTTTTGTATATCAAAGAATACCAACAGAGTGATAAGGCAATCCATGAAATAAAAAGAAACATTTTTAAATATTATATCTGATAAGGAATTGATATCCATAATATATATAAGGAACTCCTACCACACAACAACAAAAGCAAACAACCTGATTTTATTTTATTTTTATTTTATTATGTTTTAACTTCTGGGGTACATGTGCAGAACATGCAGGTTTGTTACATAGGTAGACACGTGCCACGGTGGTTTGCTGCACCCATAAACCCGTCACCTACATTAGGTATTTCTCCTAATGCTATCCCTCCCCGAGACCTCCACCCCCCGATAGGCCCCAGTGTGTGATGAGCCCTGCACCCCCATGTCCATGTGTTCTCATTGTTCAACTCCCACTTATGAGTGAGAACATGCAGTGCTTCCTTTTCTGTTCTTGTGTTAGTTTGCTGAGAATGATGATTTCCAGCTTCATCCATGTCCCTGCAAAGGACATGAACTCATCTTTTTTATGGCTGCATAGTATTCCATTGTGTGTATGTGCCACATTTTCTTTATCCAGTCTATCATTGATGGGCATTTGGGTTGGTTCCAAGTCTTTGTTATTGTGAACAGTGCTGCAATAAACATACATGTGCATGTGTCTTTATGGATTTATAATCCTTTGGGTATATACCCAGTAATGGGATTGCTGGGTCACATGGTATTTCTAGTTCTAGATCCTTGAGGAATCGCCACACTGTCTTCCACAATGGTTGAACTAATTTACACTCCCACCAACAGCGTAAAAGCGTTCCTATTTCTCCACATCCTCTCCAGCAGCTGTTGTTTCCTGACTTTTTTTTTATTATACTTTAAGTTTTAGGGTATATGTGCATAATGTGCAGGTTTGTTACATATGTATCTATGTGCCATGTTGGTGTGCTGCACCCATTAACTCGTCATTTAGCATTAGGTATATCTCCTAAGGCTGTCCCTCCCCCCTCCCCCCATCCCACAACAGTCCCCAGAGTGTGATGTTCCCCTTCCTGTGTCTATGTGTTCTCACTGTTCAATTCCCACCTATGAGTGAGAACATGCGGTGTTTGGGTTTTTGTCCTTGTGATAGTTTACTGAGAATGATGGTTTCCAGTTTCATCCATGTCCCTACAAAGGACATGAACTCATCATTTTTTATGGCTGCATAGTATTCCATGGTGTATACGTGCCACATTTTCTTAATCCAGTCTATCGTTGTTGGACATTTGGGTTGATTCCAAGTCTTTGCTATTCACAATAGCAAAGACTTGTTTCCTGACTTTTTAATGATCGCCATTCTAACTGGCAAAAAATGTCACATTTCTTTATATCCCTACAACAAAATTCAATCTGCTCTGAGCCTTTCACCTTTCCAGCTGGCTAAAAATTCAATCTCCCTCATGGTTTTTACCTCCTTCTGTCAAGGTTGTATGAAGACCCTAGCAAATGATACCCAGAACAAAATTTTCAGTGTAGGTCCTATGCCCTTTTGTGCATACCCAACATTGTTGGTATGTTTGTCAGGCAAATCCCCTTAAAGTTAGATGGAGTAGCTGCTTCTGTGCCACTCTTGCACATTGGTGGTGACAGCGGGGTGTTTTGGCTGAGGTTGGCATCCTCATGGACTAGTATTCAGACTTTCTTAAGTGTACCATGTCTCCATTCTCTCTTGAGATCTTTTATCTTCTTTACTACACTAAAAGGCAGCAAAAGTAGTCCTCGATGCTCATGGAATCTACCATTACTCCTATCTCCTCTCGTCCCGGAGAAGCTCAACTTCTATGTCAGACAGATTCTCCCACCTCTACTCAAAAGCATTCACCTGTTAACCCTCTGGGACAAGTCAGCATACTTTTCCTCAATGAACCTAGGCTTCTGAAATCAAAAGCTCTGGATTCAGGTGATCTTCCTGAACTTCTGATTTTGACCTTGCAAGCAAAAGCACCTAAGAAAGGGGAACAGAAAGGCTTGTCTATGTTTTGATTTGTAGGAGGGAAAAAGATCTACAACAACAAGGACAAATTATTTAAAAATAATATTTGAATACATAATCCTTCCCCAAGCCCTGCTACATTTCTTAACGGGAGTTTTTAATTTGAGGCATGGTACTAGTAAGCAGCAGTAATCATGAATCTACATTTTTGCAGTTGATTTCAATATTGCATGCATTTATTGAACACACACAATGCTACTACTACTGTACTATGTATTGTATGGCATATTTAAGAAGAAAAAGATATATTCTTTTGTCTTTGAGATGTAAAGAAATGAATCCACAACATGCTCTTTGACAGTTTGTTGCTGGTAACTTTCAGATACCACTACCTAAGGGGCTAAAATTTTCTTTTCTTTAGAATATGAAAAAAATTATTTCATAGATATAATTATTTTATTTAGAGAATGCCCTTTATGGAGAGTATTTTCCTTTTTTATTTTCTACTTCTTATAGTCACTCAAGAAACATTATATGGTAGTCATGGGGCCAGGGACATAAAGATTCATAACATTGTCGTTGTCCTCAAGGAAGGGAGACTAGGTGGCAGAAGGGAATAGATCTATAATATCAGAGTGGCCTGATAAAGGAGGCAATATTTAATTTGGGACTTAAAGGATGAATTAAAGTTTATTAATAAAGAAGTGGAGAGGAACATTCCAAGAAGAGGAAACAGCATGGGCAAAGAAGGGAATAAAATAAATTTCCTAAAATAAAAATAGAGAAGTGAAAATACATAGCATACTCAAGGAACTGCCAATAATCTGACCAGAGTACAAAGTCTTGGGGGGAGGAAAATGGTGAAAGACAAGGCTAGAGAACTAGTCTGGAGTGTGATTGTAAATGTTCCTATATGCAATGCTAGAGAGTTTGGGTTTCTCCTTATAGACCATGAGAAATTAACCAAAGGTTTTAAGCAGGAAAGTGATAAGATCAGAACAATGTTTTCTGAATATTCCTTCTGACGGAGGTGCCAAAAATAGACTGAATATAGAGAGAGTAGCCACATGGCTCTCAGTAGAAGCTGATGAAATAAGGCAATAGAAGTGGAATGGATTTAAGGTAATATTGATGGACTTAGTATGAGAATGAGAGATAAGTAAGAGTTAAAGATGACTCCCAGGCCTGAGTAATCAGGTAGATAGAGAGGCCATTAACCAAAATAGGGAATACCTAAGAAGGCCAAGGTTGTGTATAATAAGTTTTTGTCTCAGATAAGTTGAATTTCAGGTGTCTTTGGGATATCCATGTGAAACTATCTAGTAAGCCAATTGAAAACTCAGCCTGCAGCTTGGTTAGAGAAGTCAGGGTTGGAGTTAAGATATTTGGGATTCATCAGCATACAGATGTTGAGTAAATTGATGGCAATAAATGCAGAGCAAAAGGAAAAGTCTGAGGATAGAGGCCTGAAGGACAGGTAGCTGGAGTAAGAGAAGACCCTAAAAGAGAGTTTGGGGTTCTCCTTATAGACCATGAGAAAGAAAGCAACAATCAGATGAGGGCTATTAGAGAAACATAGGAGAAGAGAGGTCCTCAAATGAAGGGGTGGTCTTTAGTAAACACAGAGTAGAGGTCTGATAGGACAAGGACTAGAAGGGCCATTACGAATTGGGCAATTTAGACATCACTGGTGACTTTTGTTGGGGCAGTAGTAGGGGCATAAGTCAAATTGCTGTGGTTTGAGGGCTAAAGAGATGAGGAGGGTGGAAACAGTATATGAGAGTTATTCTTTCAAGTAGGCTGGAAGTAAACAGAAAGTAAGAAATAAGTTGGCAACACTGTAGGCAAAGGTAATATGGAAGAATGTCTATGGAGAATGAGAGTGAAGAAATGAGAGAGAAAAGGGTTAATGCATGGAGTCAAATCTCAGACAAGTTAGTGGAAGATGGGTTTTAGTCCAATACTTCTCAAACTACCTGTGGTGAAGGATCAGGTTTTCAAATTTTCAAGCTGTTGCAGATTGGTACTTCTGTGAAATATAATAAAAATGAGTTACTAGAAAAAATGCAGTACAGAAACAAAGACATTCAAAATATAAACCCCAATTTTTCATTATTAGAGCCAATAAACATAAAATTGATTTATCAAATTGCTATGGAAGTTTCTAAATTCTTACTCTCAATTTCAGTGCTTATGCTGTTGTAGATCAGTATCAAACAGTTTGAGGATTGGAAGGGGTCCATGACCACACCTTGAGTAACACTATTCTAGATCATAGGTAGAGAGAGCAGGAAAGGGGGTAAGAAAGAACACCCCTTCTTCCAAGAGAGGAGGGAAGCAGGAAAAGGATGAAAAACAGAAAACTTTGGAATGAAATGAAGAAGGGTTGAATGGATTCTCACCTGAAAGTCGTTTTTTTTTTTGTTTTTTTTTTTTTGTCGTGAAGTAGGAAGCTTCATTTTCTGAAATGATTAAAAGATGAAGAGGTTGGAGTGGGAGGATTGAAGTGTAGTAATGGGTTGAAACAGCTGCTGTGGGAAATCAGAAAGGGAACTGAATAAAGATGAATTAAAGATTTGTAGAACAATAGAGAAGGCTCAGTTGAGGCAGAAAATCATAATTATTTATGGAGCCAATCAGCTCAATTTTGTGATTTATTTTTTCTAACAGTTTTACATCCTCAGAGCAGGAGTGGAGAAAACATATGGTACAATACTGGTACTATGGTGGACTAGATATACAAACTGTCCCACGGAAAACACTTAAAAATGCTTAAAAGCACTTAAAAACATGAAATTCATTTATGTTTCATATACACTTTAAACACATAGCCTGAAGGTAATTTTATACAATATTTTAAATAATTTTGTGCATGAAACAAAGTTTGTATACATTGAAGAAAGCAAAGGTGTCATTATTTCAGCAACCCAGGTAGACAATCTGTGGTTGTTTGGCATCACGATCATTCCTGACTCTGAATTTATATGCTACTGATAAGCAATCATTTTCTTACACTTATTCTCACATAAGTATTAACGGTTTAAAAAAATGACATACGATTAATATAGTGAAAAAATGATGTGTTCAGTGTAATGAAGCAGCACAGTGGCATCACCAGAATACCAGGATCAGCTGTTAAGCAACAAACAATGGCAAGCTTTCAGTCTCCACCTACAATGCTGTGTTTTGATTAAAAGGTTACTGTACATTGTATTTCATTTTTTTCAAGGTGAGAAGACACAGAAACAGTTGAAGGACCAGGAAGTTGGTCCTATAAAGATGAGAAGGCATTCTGCTGGATGGCTTTAAAAAAATATTTCCTCCAAAGTCATCTGCCTGATTAACAATGGATTTTTTCTAAAACAAACAATCCCGTCAAAAAGTGGGTGAAGGATATGAACAGACACTTCTCAAAAGAAGACATTTATGCAGCCAAGAAACATATGAAAAAAAAGCTCATCATCACTGACCATTAGAGAAATGCAAATCAAAACCGCAGTGAGATACCATTTCATGCCACTTAGAATGGCGATCAGTAAAAAGTCAGGAAACAACAGATGCTGGAGAGGATGTGGAGAAATAGGAATGCTTTTACACTGTCGGTGGGAGTGCAAATTAGTTCAGCCACTGTGGAAGACAGTGTGGCGACTCCTCAAGGATCTAGAACCAGGAATACCATTTGACTGAGCAATCCCATTACTGGGTATATACCCAAGGGATTATAAATCATTCTATTATAAAGACACATGCACCTGTATGTTTATTGCAGCACTATTCACAATAGCAAAGACTTGGAACCAACCCAAATGCCCATCAACGATAGACTGAATAAAGAAAATGTGGCACATACACACCATGGAATACTATGCAGCCATGAAAAAGGATGAGTTCATGTCCTTTGCAGGGACATGGATGAAGCTGGAAACCATCTTTCTTAGCAAACTAACACAGGAGCAGAAAACCAAACACCGCATGTTCTCACTCATAAGTGGGAGTTGAACAATGAGAACTCATGGACACAGGGAGGGGAACATCACACACTGGGGCCTGTCAGGGGGTGGGGGCCTGGGGGAAGGATAGCATTAGGAGAAATACCTAATGTAGATGATGGGTTTATGGGTGCAGCAAACCACCATGGCACGTCTATACCTATGTTACAAACCTGCATGTTCTGCACATTCTGCACATGTATCCTAGAACTTAAAGTATATATATAAAAAAAAGAGTCAAGCACCTAAAAAAAAAAAAAAGGAAATAGATGTTTGTTTTACTAAGCCATTATGTCTTTGGGTCTACTTGTTAGAACACTTCATTTAGCTGATACAGGCATTTTAGTTAGATGCATTCTTTTATTTAATCTTTACAACCATTTTACGAAATATGTACTGATATGCAATTTAAGAGATAAGGAAAATGAAGTTAAATTACTTGCTTGAAGTTGTGCAGTAAATGAATGGGTGATACGCTAAAGGCCTAAGAAGATGTTTGCTACAGCCCCAGCCAAGCTATGCTCAAAGTAATCACTAGGCCTTGTTGTTGATCTGGGGAACAAAAGTTTGCTGAAGCAGTAAAAATATCATGACATCAAAATTTTCACTGGAAACCCAAGGCTAGTTTATAAAATTAACACCCTTCCTCTTTACCTTTTAACTATTTCTCTCACTCCATAATTCTATAAACAGCATTTTGTTGCCTGTCTTCTCTCTGTGTTCATCATTTCCATCCAGATCAGTTCTCATTCTTTTCTGGCAGGCCCTATTATATTGATCTCCTTATTTATGAGACTAGAAGAGAATAATAATCGATGCTCTGAGGTCTCAGTATTTGCTCTTTTCAGGATAGAAGTGTTTCTGTTCAAGAATTGCTTGTAAGTATATTTCACTGAACACCGTAGTGATGACTATCAAATAAATAATATTAATAATGATAATAATAACAACTACTTAAAATAATATTTCTAGGAACTATTGCTAGTTAAATAAAAACCCTCCTTTGACATAGTGCTCCTCTACAGCTACCATCTCATTTCTTTGTTCCTCTTCAGAGTCAAGTATTTCAACAGAGTTGTCTACATACACTATCTACAGCTCCCCACCACCCCATTCACTTTTCAATGCACTCCAGTCTGACTTCTGGCCCTGCCACTCCAATGAAACTACTCATGTTATTGCAACATGCAACATGCATGTTGCTAAATATAATAGACACTTCTCTATTCTCATTTTATTTGAAGTCCCTTCAGTATTTAACATAATTAACCATTCTTCCTTCTTAAAAGATTTTCTTCTTTGGATATTGTGACACAACACTCTGCTGGCTTTCCCACTACGTCAGTTGCTACTCTTGTTTAGTCTCATTGGCCAGTTCATCCCAACCTCAGGACTCAATCCTGGTTTTCACTTTTTTCTTTATATTCCTTCTTTATGTTCTGTTGTCCAGACCATGGCTTCTAATACTATCTGTATGCTAACTCCCAAATTTATTTATCAAGTCAAGACCTTTCATTTGAGCTCATGACATGCATATCTGCCTACCTATTTCATATCTCTATTTGCATATTTAGTGGACACCTTAAACTTATATTGTCAAGAAGTCTTGATATCCCGTGGACCTGCTCCTGTCCTTATCTTTTCCATGTCAATATGTCATCACCACTTATTTGTTTACCCAAACCAGAAATCTAGTCATAATCATAAATTCTTTCCTTTTCCTGACCTCAACAAAATATGTATCAGTAAGTCTTCTTGACTCTACCTCCAAAATTTACATGGAAATTCTCCCTTCTTTTTATCTTAACCGCCACCACCTAGGTCCAGGCCTATCCTGAATTACTGAAGTCTCCTGACTGATCTCCTTATCTCTGCTCTGTTCTCCTGCATTACATTCTCCAAATACCAGCAAAATTGATCTCACTAAACTGTCCAGTGTCTTTCCATTTCTCTTTGAATAAAAGCCAAATTATTTATCATGGCTACGAATGATCCACTCCTGTACCTCAATAAGGAAACAGAAGACTTGAACAATGCTATACACCAAATAGAATTAACATATACCTATACAGCATTCCACCCAATAACAGCAGAATACATAATCTTCTCAAGTGCACATGAAACATTCTTCAGGATAGATCATAAGCTAGGTCATAAAAGAAGCCTCAAAAAACTTAAAAGGATTGAAATCACACCAAATATATTATCTACCACTGTGGAATGAAGTTAGAAATAAAAAACAGAAGGAAATTTGGGAAATTCACAAATATGTGGAAATTGAACAACACACTCCTAAATAACCAATAGGCCAAACCACAAGGGAAATTAGAAAATACTTTGGGACAAATGCAAACAAAACCAACAAATATCAAAACTTATAGGCCAGGCACAGTGGCTCACACCTGTAATCTCAGCACTTTAGGAGACCGAGGTGGGTGGATCACCGGAGGTCAGGAGTTTGAGATCAGCCTGGCTAACATGGTGAAACCCCGTCTCTACTGAAAATACAAAAAAATTAGCCAGGCGTGGTGATGCACACCTGGAATTCCAGCTACTCAGGAGGCTGAGGCAGGAGAATCTCTTGAACCCAGGAGGTGGAGGTTGCAGTGAGCTGAGATCGCACCAGTGCACTCCAGCCTGGGAGACAGAGCAAGACTCCATCTCAAACAAACAAACAAAAAACAAAACCAAAAAAAAGAAGAAAAGAAAAGAAAAAGAAACTTACGGGATGCAGCTAAAGAAGTGCTTAGAGGGAAAATGATAGCCATAATACCTATATTTAAAAACAAGAAATAATTCAATTCAATAACCTAACCTGCCATCTTGGAAGCCAGATGAGCAAACAGAAGCAAACAGAAGGAAAGAAATAAAGATTAAAACAGAGATAAATGAAATACAGAATAGAAAAACAATAGAGAAAAGTAACCAAACCAAAAGTTGGTTCTTTAAAAAGAACAGTAAAATTGACAAGTCTTTAGTTAGACAAAAAGAGAAAAGACTGAAATTACTAAAATCAGAAATGAGAGGATATTACTACAGACCTTACAGAAATACAGGGAATTATAATAGAATACTATGAGCATTTGTATGACAACAAATTAGATAAACCAGATGAAATGAACCAATTCCTAGAAACATACAAACTATCAAAAGTGACTCAAAAAGAAACAGAAAAATTTAACACACCTATAACAAATAACTAGATTGAGTCAGTAATAGTAAAAACTCCCTGTGAGGGAGAGGGGAGTGGGGATGGTTAATGGCTATAAAAATATAGATGGAATGAATAAGATCTGGTATTTGATAGCACAACAGTCAACAATAATTTATTGTACATTTAAAAATAACTAAGAGTATAATTGGAATGTTTGTAATGCAAAAAAATGACAAATGCTTCAGGTGATGCATATCCCATTTTCCTGATGAGATTATTGTACATCGTAAGCTAGTATCAAAATATCTCATGTACTCCATAAATATATACACTATGAACACATAAAAAATTCAAACTAAAAAATAAATAAATTTTAAAACTCCCAACAAAGAAAAGCCCAAGACCAGATAGCCTCACTGTTAAATTCTACCACACATTTAAAGAAGAATAAACACCAAATCCTTCTCAAGCTCTTCCAAAAAATAGAAGAAGGAAACTTCCCAAATCATTTACGAGACCAGTATTTTCCTGATGCCGAAACTAGACAAAAACATCACAAGAAAAGAAAACTCAGACCACTGAATGTAGATGTACTATGAATACAGATGTAAAAATCCTCAAAAATACTAGTGAATGGATCCAGCAACATATAAAAAATAATTATATACCATGACAAAGTGGGATTCATCTCAGGACTGGAAGATTGGTTTACTATCCCAAAATTAATATAAAGTATTAATTTTATGGTATATTAAAGTAATATGCCACATCAACAACATAAAGAACAAAAACCACATTATCCTGTCAATAGACACAGTAAAAGCATTTGACAAAAAATCCAACCCGTCATGATAAATTAAAAAAAAAAACGCTCAACAAACTACCAGTAGAAGGGACCTTCCTCAACCTAAGGGAAGCTATTAAAAACTCACAGCTAACATCATACTTAATGCTAGAAGACAGAAAGCTTTCCCCATTATATCTGGAATAAGATAGGGATGTCTGCTCTCATCAATTCTATTCAACATTGTACTAGAGGTTTTAGGCAAAGCAATTAGACAAGAGAAAAAAAAATACATCCAGATTGGAAAGAAAGAAGTAAAACTATCAGATGACACAATCTTGTGTACACAAAATCTTAAGAAATCCAACAAAAAACTATTAGTAGTAAGAAATGAATTCAGCTGGGTTGCAAGATACAAGATCTAAATTATACAATGAGGCCAGGTGTGGTGGCTCACGCCTGTAATCCCAGGACTTTGGGAGGCCAAGGTGGGCAGATCGCTTGAGGTCAGGAGTTCGAGACCAGCCTGGCCAATATGGTGAAACCCCGACTCTACTAAAAATACATAAATTAGCTGGGCATTGTGGCATGCACCTGTAGTCCCAGCTACTTGGGAGGTTGAGGCAGGAGAATTGCTTGAACCTGGGAGGCGGAGGTTGCAGTGAGCCGAGATCATGCCACTGCACTCCAGCCTGGAGCGAGACTCCATCTCAAAAAAAAAAAAAAATACAATGAACAATCCAAAACTGAAATTAACAAAATTATTCCATCTTCAATAGCATCAAAAAGAATAAAATAGGAATAAATTTAACAAAAAAGTTTAAAATTGTAATCCTAACTTTGACTCTGAAGATGGGATTCTAAAATGGTACAGTCAATTTGGAAAACAGTGTGTAGTTTCTGAAACGGTTAAGTACAGAGTTACAATATAACACAATAACTCCACCACTAGGTAAATGAGAGAAATGAAATGAAATGAGAGAAATGAAAACACACATCTACACACAAACTTGTAAACCAATTTTCTTTGCAGCATTATTCATAACAACCAAAACGTGCAAACACCCAAATGTCAATCGATGAACGGATAAACAAAATGTGGTATATCCATATAACAGTATGTTATTTGGCCATAAAAAGGAATGAAGTACTGGTAGATGCTACAACATGGAGGAACCTTGAAAACATTATGTGAACTGAAATAAAGCAGACGCAAAAAGGCAAATATTCTATGATTCCATGTATATGAAATGCTCAGAATAGGCAAATCCATAGAGACAGAAAGGAGATTAGAGGTTGTCCAGGGCTGAAGAGGAATAGGAAGGAATGGCGAGTAACTGCTAATGGGTATGGGGTATCTTTTTTGGGGTGATGAAAGTGTCCAAAATTGATTATGTTGAAGGTTGCATAACTACATGAATATTATAAAAATCATCAAATTGTAAAATTTAAATGGGTGGACGGTATCCTTTGTGAATTATATCTCAATAAAAAGAAGAAAGAAAGAACAAACCAAGAGAATTTTGGAGGAAACACAGAGCAGAGTGTAGCATGGGAAATTTCAAGCCCCTTAGAAAAGCCATATGCTGCCATGAAGTATCTGCAATAGAAATAGCAGCTTGATGTTTTAGAAGACCGTCAAGTGGCATGAAGGAAATCTAGAATCCCTTGTGGAATCTTGTGGAGGATGCAGAAGGCAGCTGAGGATTAAGCAGCAGCCTACTTACCAGGCAGTGGCTGTGGCATAAGGTGAACAGCCCCAAAGAAAAGGCTGTAGGGTGGATAGCCAATGTCAGGGGCCAGATGGAGGATCTGGCTGAAGTTTGGAGGGTTAGCTGCACTATTAGGAGCTAGGATAGGAATCCTGAATAGTAAGTAATGAGAGACGACTGAGCTTCCTGACACAATCATTGTGTATTACTCATGGTGAGAGAATAAGCCATAAATTGTGAACATTTAAGCAGTGAATAGAGTGAGGCAAAATGAGCTACACTTCAACTGGGATCCAGCAGAGGTTATGGGGATCAGATTTCTGCTCCTCGGTGCCATGAGTGAGTTTGTACTTTAAATTGATTATTTGTACAAAAGAGACTTATTTCAGAACAGACTTTTATATTTTAATTGACAATGTTTATCCTCACCCTGCCCAAACTGTACCTCCAGCCAACCGGAATAGGTGCACCAGAACACAATGAGATTAGTTAAACAGCTATATTTTTATAATTAACTTTGGAGGTGAGGCCAATTGGGTTTCATTACGTACATTTTCAAACCCCAATATATGTACAGAAGCTAGTAGATGAATTCTTCTTTTAAAAAGAGAGAAAAGAGAAAAACAGTCAAATAAAGACTTTTCCAAACTATAGTAGACACCTTCATGTTTTGATTGTTCACAACTCCTCTAACTGCCCCAAATAACACTCTGTTTGATCATCTTCTTCCTAAAAAGCCTTTTTCTCCAATCTATAACTAGCTAGCTTTATTAATTCTTCCACATTCAGAGTAGATATTAGCATATCTAAATCTCATTAAGGAGTTTATAGAACTTTCTCTAAAGGAAATAGGTAGCAAAACAACATTCAATTAGTCTGTACTCAAGTTGACAATAGAAGATGTAAATGAAACAACTAGAAAACAATCCAAGGTAGATCATGGTGCTTTTGCTCATAAATGTGTTCATTAGATAAAGAAAGAATTTTGGAAGGAAGGATCTGTTTTGTACTCAGAAAAACAAAAACTGATTTACCAATTTGAATTGAAAAGTAGGTAAAGAATTTCAGTATTTACTCACGTATTCATTCAAATATAAAAGGGAACTGATTACCACCTCCACCACAACAACCATGTGTTATATGTGTACAAGGTTAGATCAAAGTGGTAGCTAAGAATATTACATTCTGCAGTTGTTCAAGGATGACAGTTGAGAAAGTTTGATGACAGAGGATAAAAATAACACTTGTTTGGGCATAAATGGCAGGTTTTTTTTTTCAATGAAATATGTGAACGTTCCTCCTTTTACTCACAACCCCAGAAACCTAAGAAAATAATTTTGCAACATTAAGTTCACCACCTCATCGAATTATAATTATTCTTATTTTCTGAAATGAAAAAATAACTATGTTGTAAACATGAGAACAAATTGAGGCAATGATAATATATTAAGTAACTTGGGTTTAATTCAATTACTAGCTTTGCTGCACAATAAATAATATGCATAACCTCTGTTCAAGTATTTTTTTCCACAGTTGTAAAACAAAGCCTTTGACAGGAGTTAGTTAACAGCAATTTACAGCTGCTTCTAAATTGCAGAAATAAAAATGCTCACAATTTGAATGTGTTTTGTTGACACAGAGACTATGGCCTATTTTTTTTTTTTAAGTGGAATCTTCAGCTCCCAGATTGACAGTCAGTTACAAAGAGAGGAAGGCAACTTAAAGTTTCCTCTGGAGGGTATTATCACTGCACTCCAGTATCAGCAGTGGGTAGAAACCATGTGCTCTATCATATTTTGACCTTTATACTTCAAGTCAAGAGAATCCTGAGCAAGGTCAGTTTTTTTTTCTATCCACCCAGTGTGCACTTTGCATAGATGTAAAAAATTTTTTTTCACAGAATTTGTTCTGTGGATTTCGTTTATGTTTGAATGAAATATGTTTCTTTTCATGCTGGTGACTTTGCAAGAAAACAAGGCCAGGAGAGGCATTTCCTCAAAGGCCTAAAGGAGACATTACCACCACCACCACTACTTGCCAAGGGATTTATAAAGCATCTTGAGGCTCAAGGTTAGTATGGGAGATGAGCCAGGCTCAGGAGAAGTTAACACAAAGATAAAGGTTAGTGTTTTTCCCCCGTTTAGTCAGCCAATACAACAAAGTACATAGATAGTAACCCCTAGCGGTCAGGTAATGATGTATTTTCTGCAATTATCACATTTGTGTTTGTCTATTTTCTTTATGCTAGTGAGGTTTGGAATTGGAATTGAAAATCCTCTAGGGAAAAACTATTTTTGTAATTCAGCTGGGGTGTCCTTGTCTTTGGGTTTTCCCATTGCATCAATCCCTTAGCCTGGCAGGATAGCCATGATAGTGCTTTGTCTTTTAGATGAAATGCAGAACTAAGGACATGACTACTGGTGCTTATTAAAGATTCCTTGCTATTTTTCACAAGAGTAGGGGCGTTAGACTCTTGTCTACTGGCCAAATTCTAAATTGGGAGATTACATTCTGCTTTCCTAAATTCCCCTAGCAGAAGCAGCCATCCATGGTATCCTACTTTGCTTCCTGTGCTAAACTGTTTTGTGATGTCATTAAATGGCTCTGGTTTTTACTCTAGAAATGATCACTTTAGTGGGGTGGGGAGTAAATCGATACCTATTGTCTGATATTATGTTCAATCTAGTTTCAAAAAAATTAAAAGGTAGGCTGTGGTAGTTAAGGACAAAGTACAAAACAAAATACCCTAACGTACAAAACACCCTAACGTACCAGTTGTTGTGGTGCTTTTTTTAAAAAAAAAACAATCTGCTTTCTCTTCTGTAACAGACAAAATATTAATGCATTTTTTTACTCCACTAGCAATTGACAAAGAATTGTTATTTGTTTCAAACTTAAGGTTAATTCTAACAGTGATGAAGTTTGAGAGGATGAAATTACATATCACCGACCAATTAAACTATCTCTTTTGTCTTTAGGCTGCATCTAACCATTCCAGACTTTCATCTGTCTATCTCATAAAATCTTTTTGGAAGGAGATTTTTCATCTTTCCTTGGTAACATATTTCAGTGTCTCTCAATCTTTCCATAAAAACTAAGTTCTTATTTCTGTTTAACCTCGGTTCCACCTGCTGGAGTGTAATGTCACTATCTTTCGTCCATCATTAGCCTTGTTATCATATATTGTTAGTGAGAGGCAATGTAGTATAATGGCATGGTTTTTGGAATCAGACATGCCAGCATTCCAATCCTAGCTCTGTTACTTTCTAGGTGTGTGATGTTGGGCAAATTACTTCTGAGGTTTAATAGCCTCATCTGTTAATGAGTAACCTCAGACCATTGTTGTGAAGATAAAACGAGATAGTATCTTATTCTGAAGGATTGTGGGGTAGGACGAGGTATGGTATTGGACACCTAAAAAGTGTTCAGTACATACTATAATAGCTATTTATCTGATTATGTGCATGTATCTGACTTAATTCATAAACCTTTTAGAGTGGGAGGCATACTTCCTGAGCACGCCCTGGATTTCAACAGAAGTATAGTGTTGTGCACATAGTATGGTGCAGAGGCTCAATATTACTGAATGAACAAATTGTTTTGTTTTTATTCCCTGAGTGGAATGAACAGCCCCCAGCTATCTGCAAGATCCCACGCATGTAGAAAAAAGGTGACAAAAATCAATCTGCAGTTTTTAAATATGCAGATACCTGACTTTATCTAGACGTTTTAGCATGGTGTAGATACAATGCAAATAACTTACGCTTTCTATTTCTATCACGTTCATTTCTACGAATTTTAACATTTGATTATCGTTATTATTTTTATTATTAAGCTGCACTTAGGCACCCAGAAAGGGACTGCCTCATATGCCTCCTCATCCATCCAAGCGTTTAATTGAGAAATTTTAAAAATGAATATTAAGAGCTAATTATATACTTGAACAAAATCTTTCAATTTGTGACTAACTACATTACCTTCCCTATTTATCTCTAAGATCTGAGCACTACAGATAATATTCCTAATTGCTTTGTGCCCAAGCCAAGAAATAAAAACCAAAACCAGAAAAGTCCACCACTGCAAGTCCCAAAGCACAATTAATATCTTTTAACCAGTGAAGTATTAGTTAGGACTTTATTTTTGGCTTTTAAATGTTTACACGGGGCAAGGAGGGTAAGTTGGGGGAACAAGTACAAGATACACAGATTGAATCGGACTGGAATATTTCTCCATAAGGAAAGGAAAGAGTACCCTGGTGTGTGCTTAGGCTGGAATTAAAGACAGCAGCGTGGCCATTTCCTCGACTGCTTTGTACACACTTTACAGGGGCGGTCTCAGGTATGGAGCTCTGGGCACCTGCTGGCTCACACTCCCAACAGTTCAGAAACCCGTGTATTTGAGGCCGGGTGGCTCAGGTTCCACGTAACTGGGCTTAAGTGTCATTAATACTACTTGCAGCGGGGGGTTACTGAGCTGTGCTTTGGGACCTGGATGCTTACTTCGGACTTTCTCCTTTCTTCCCCCCTATCCCCACTAGTTTCCCTTTCCCTCCTTCCTTCCCGGGCGTGCCCACCTCCTCCCTTTGCTCCCACTTTCCGCTGTCTGACTCTTGTTTCCTTCACCTTCCTTTCTAATCGGCTTCCTGTCTTCCATCCTCTGCCAGCCGCAGAGATTGAGATTGGGGCTGGGGCTGGGGCTGGTGCTGGGGCTGGGGCTGCGGCTCAGAAGAGGCACGAGTCGGGCGGGACAGGCGCGAGGCGCCCAGCCGCGAAAGCGAGGAGCGCGCACCGAGGCGGGGGCGCGCGCGGGGCAGCCGCGTGGCTAGGCAGACGGGGCCGGGAGCGGCGCGCGCGCGCCCCGCCAGCCTCTGGCGCGCCCCCGGCGGCCTGGGCCGCAGCGTGCTCGCCCCCGCCGCCAGCTCGCCTCACTTATGGGTCGGAAACGCTGCGTGGGGGAGACTGTTCCAAGATGGCGGCGGGTTGCTGCGGGGTGAAGAAGCAGAAACTGTCCAGTTCGCCCCCCTCTGGCTCGGGTGGCGGTGGTGGCGCCTCCTCCTCCTCCCACTGCAGCGGAGAGAGCCAGTGCCGAGCTGGGGAGCTGGGACTAGGAGGCGCCGGTACGCGGCTCAACGGGCTGGGAGGTCTAACCGGAGGAGGTAGCGGCAGCGGCTGTACCCTCTCTCCCCCCCAGGGCTGCGGCGGCGGCGGCGGGGGGATCGCCCTGTCGCCACCTCCGAGCTGCGGAGTGGGGACCCTACTTTCTACCCCGGCCGCCGCCACCTCTTCCTCACCCTCCTCATCGTCCGTCGCCTCGTCCTCATCGCCGGGCTCCCGGAAGATGGTGGTGTCAGCAGAGATGTGCTGCTTTTGCTTCGATGTGCTCTACTGTCACCTGTATGGATACCAGCAGCCCCGGACCCCCCGATTCACCAACGAGCCCTAGTGAGTACCGTGCCCTCCGCCGCCCTCTCCCTTGCGCTCGGGATGGGGCTCAGAGTTGAGGCAAAGTGCGAGTCCGCCTCCCGGCCGGCGGATGCCCCTGCCCTCTCGCTGCCCGGGTCCCCGGAGCCACTCAACTGAACTAAGGGCACCCTGCGCTTTTTGCCCTCCGAGGCAGGCACCCCACACTTGGAGCAGGGTGCTGCTGCAAGGGATGGCCCCCGTGGCTCCTAGAGGTGTTAGCTTTCTCTTTGCGATGACTTCGAGGAGTTTTGACTCCTTTACTTGTCTCCTTCACCACCCCCACCACCCCTCACCCTGCCCCGGTTTTGGAGATCTGGGTTACTCAAGGTGTTGACCTCTCCTCACTTTGGTTTCCATTACCCCAAGTGAAAGCCCCGCCAGTATTCCCGCGCCGCGTACCTTGCACATGGAGAACTACTATCCCATTGCAGGGTGAAAAATAGCAACTATCCAACTTCTGTTAGTGATGGAACTTAGCTCTGGAGCTTGTGAGGTTACCCATCTTTTCCTCTGGGTTTCCTTGTGCCCTGGGAAGGGGGGAGGTTTCTTAAAACACATTTTCCCTTACTACTTATTTTTATCCAAATACACCCGTTAAAATGTGTTTCTCGTGTAGCGAGCGCACTGCCGGCTTCCTCACATTTGAAGAGTGAGACCTTTTTTTTTTTTTTTTTTTTTTTT
>NW_026652282.1:92102315-92180017 GCF_009828535.3 Hylobates moloch | reverse complement strand
GATCTATGTCTCTGTTTTGGTACCAGTACCATGCTGTTTTGGTTACTGTAGCCTTGTAGTATAGTTTGAAGTCAGGTAGCGTGATGCCTCCAGCTTTGTTCTTTTGGCTTAGGATTGACTTGGCGATGCGGGCTCTTTTTTGGTTCCATATGAACTTTAAAGTAGTTTTTTCCAATTCTGTGAAGAAAGTCATTGGTAGCTTGATGGGGATGGCATTGAATCTATAAATGACCTTGGGCAGTATGGCCATTTTCACGATATTGATTCTTCCAACCCATGAGCATGGAATGTTCTTCCATTTGTTTGTATCCTCTTTGATTTCATTGAGCAGTGGTTTGTAGTTCTCCTTGAAGAGGTCCTTCACATCCCTTGTAAGTTGGAATTCCTAGGTATTTTATTCTCTTTGAAGCAATTGTGAATGGGAGTTCACTCATGATTTGGCTCTCTGTTTGTCTGTGATTGGTGTACAAGAATGCTTGTGATTTTTGTACATTGGTTTTGTATCCTGAGACTTTGCTGAAGTTGCTAATCAGCTTAAGGAGATTTTGGGCTGAGACAGTGGGGTTTTCTAGATATACAATCATGTCATCTGCAAACAGGGACAATTTGACTTCCTCTTTTCCTAATTGAATACCCTTTATTTCCTTTTCCTGCCTGATTGCTTTGGCCAGAACTTCCAGCACTATGTTGAATAGGAGTGGTGAGAGAGGGCATCCCTGTCTTGTGCCAGTTTTCAGAGGGAATGCTTCCAGTTTTTGCCCATTCAGTATGATATTGGCTGTGGGTTTGTCATAGATAGCTCTTATTATTTTGAGATACGTCCCATCAATACCTAATTTATTGAGAGTTTTTGGCATGAAGGGCTGTTGAATTTTGTCAAAGGCCTTTTCTGCATCTATTGAGATAATCATGTGTTTTTTGTCTTTGGTTCTGTTTATATGCTGGATTACATTTATTGATTTGTGTATGTTGAACCAGCCTTGCATCCCAGGGCTGAAGCCCACTTGATTATGGTGGATAAGCTTTTTGATGTGCTGCTGGATTCGGTTTGCCAGTATTTTATTGAGGATTTTTGCATCAATGTTCATCAAGGATATTGGTCTGAAATTCTCTTTTTTGGTTATGTCTCTGCCAGGCTTTGGTATCAGGACGATGTTGGCTTCATAAAATATGTTAGGGAGGATTCCCTCTTTTTCTATGGATTGGAATAGTTTCAGAAGGAATGGTACCAGTTCCTCCTTGTACCTCTGGTAGAATTCGGCTGTGAATCCATCAGGTCCTGGACTGTTTTTGGTTGGTAAGCTATTGATTATTGCCACAATTTCAGAACCTGTTACTGGTCTATTCAGAGATTCAACTTCTTCCTGGTTTAGTCTTGAGAGGGTGTATTTGTCGAGGAATTTCTCCATTTCTTCTAGATTTTCTAGTTTATTTGCATAGAGGTGTTTGTAGTATTCTCTGATGGTAGATTGTATTTCTGTGGGATCAGTGGTGATATCCCCTTTTTCATTTTTTATTGCATCTATTTGATTCTTCTCTCTCTTCTTCTTTATTAGTCTTGCTAGCGGTCTATCAATTTTGTTGATCTTTTCAAAAAACCAGCTCCTGGATTCATTAATTTTTTGAAGGGTTTTTTGTGTCTCTATTTCCTTCAGTTCTGCTCTGATTTTAGTTATTTCTAGCCTTCTGCTAGCTTTTGAATGTGTTTGCTCTTGCTTTTCTAGTTCTTTTAATTGTGATGTTAGGGTGTCAATTTTGGATCTTTCCTGCTTTCTCTTGTGGGCATTTAGTGCTATAAATTTCCCTCTACACACTGCTTTGAACGTGTCCCAGAGATTCTGGTATGTTGTGTCTTTGTTCTCGTTGGTTTCAAAGAACATCTTTATTTCTGCCTTCATTTCATTATGTACCCAATAGTCATTCAGGAGCAGGTTGTTCAGTTTCCATGTAGTTGAGCGGTTCTGAGTGAGTTTCTTAATCCTGAGTTCTAGTTTGATTGCACTGTGGTCTGAGAGACAGTTTGTTATAATTTCTGTTGTTTTACATTTGCTGAGGAGAGCTTTACTTCCAACTATGTGGTCAATTTTGGAATAGGTGTGGTGTGGTGCTGAAAAAAATGTCTATTCTGTTGATTTGGGGTGGAGAGTTCTGTAGATGTCTATTAGGTCCACTTTGTGCAGAGCTGAGTTCAATTCCTGGATATCCTTGTTAACTTTGTGTCTCGTTGATCTGTCTAATGTTGACAGTGGGGTGTTAAAATCTCCCATTATTATTGTGTGGGAGTTTAAGTCCCTTTGTAGGTCACTCAGGACTTGCTTTATGAATCTGGGTGCTCCTGTGTTGGGTGCATATATATTTAGGATAGTTAGCTCTTCTTGTTGAATTGATCCCTTTACCATTATGTAATGGCCTTCTTTGTTTTCCAGTTGCTTGATAGATCTTCCTCCATCCCTTTATTTTGAGTCTATGTGTGTCTCTGCACGTGAGATGGGTTTCCTGAATACAGCACACTGATGGGTCCTGACTCCTTATCCAGTTTGCCAGTCTGTGTCTTTTAATTGGAGCATTTAGCCCATTTACATTTAACGTTAATATTGTTATGTGTCAATCTGATCCTGTCATTATGATGTTAGTTGGTTATTTTGCTCGTTAGTTGATGCAGTTTCTTCCTAGCCTCGATGGTCTTTACAATTTGGCATGTTTTTGCAGTGGCTGGTACCGGTTGTTCCTTTCCGTGTTTAGTGCTTCCTTCAGGAGCTCTTTTAGGGCAGGCCTGGTGGTGGCAAAATCACTCAGCGTTTGCTTGTCTGTAAAGTATTTTATTTCTCCTTCACTTATGAAGCTTAGTTTGGCTGGATATGAAATTCTGGGTTGAAAATTCTTTTCTTTAAGAATGTTGAATATCGGCCCCCACTCTCTTCTGGGTTGTAGAGTTTCTGCCGAGAGATCAGCTGTTAGTCTGATGGGCTTCCCTTTGTGGGTAACCCGACCTTTCTCTCTGGCTGCCCTTAACATTTTTTCCTTCATTTCAACTTTGGTGAATCTGACAATTATGTGTCTTGGAGTTGCTCTTCTCAAGGAGTATCTTTGTGGCGTTCTCTGTATTTCCTGAATCTGAATGTTGGCCTGCCTTGCTAGATTGGGGAAGTTCTCCTGGATAATATCTTGCAGAGTGTTTTCCAACTTGGTTCCATTCTCCCCGTCATTTTCAGGTACACCAATCAGACGTAGGTTTGGTCTTTTCACATAGTCCCAAATTTCTTGGAGGCTTTGTTGATTTCTTTTTATTCTTTTTTCTCTAAACTTCCCTTCTCATTTCATTTCATTCATTTGATCTTCCATCACTGATACCCTTTCTTCCAGTTGATCGCATCTGCTACTGAGGCTTCTGCAATCTTCGCGTAGTTCTCGAAACTTGGCTTTCAGCTCCATCAGCTCCTTTAAGCCCTTCTCTCCATTGGTTATTCTAGTTATCCATTCTTCTAATTTTTTTTCAAAGTTTTTAACTTCTTTGCTATTGTTTTGAATTTCCTCCCGTAGCTCAGAGTAGTTTGATCATCTGAAGCCTTCTTCTCTCAACTTGTCAAAGTCATCCTCCATCCAGCTTTGTTCCGTTGCTGGTGAGGAACTGCATTCCTTTGGAAGAGGAGAGGTGCTCTGCTTTTTAGAGTTTCCAGTTTTTCTGCTCTATTTTTTCCCCATCTTTGTGGTTTTATCTACTTTTGGTCTTTGATGATGGTGATGTACAGATGGGTTTTTGGTGTGGATGTCCTTTCTGTTTGTTAGTTTTCCTTCTACCAGACAGGACCCTCAGCTGCAGGTCTGTTGGAGTTTACTAGAGGTCCACTCCAGACCCTGTTTGGCTGGGTGTCAGCAGCGGTGGCTCAAACAGAAATGCAGAAATCACCCGTCTTCTGTGTCGCTCAGGCTGGGAGCTGTAGACCGGAGCTGTTCCTATTCGGCCGTCTTGGCTCCACCCCGAGACAGAATCTTGCTCTGTCACCCAGGCTAGAGTACAATGGCATGATTTCGGCTCACTGCAACCTCTGCCACCTGGGTTCAAGTGATTCTCCCGCCTCAGCCTCCCAAGTAGCTGGAATTACAGGTACCTGCCATCATGCCCAGCTAATTTTTGTATTTTTGTAGAGACGGGGTTTCACCATGTTTGCCAGGCTGGTCTTGAACTCCTGACCTCAGGTGATCTGCCCGCCTCTGCCTCCTGAAGTGCTGGGATTACAAGTGTGAGCCACCGTGCCCAGCCACTTATTTTTTATGGTGGTAAAAAAGATGAGATTTTACCCTGTTAGTAAATGTTTAAGTGTATAGTAATGTTAACTATAAGCACTATGCTTAGCTTAATTTTTAAAGGCACATAATAGTGGCTTTACCTAAAGCAACTCATTTCTTCTAGGAATTTTGGGAATCCTTCACAAATTAGTCTTATAAACTTACTAGAGGGGCGAGGCGCGGTGGCTCATACCTGTAATCCCAGCACTTTGGGAGGCCGAGGCGGGCGGATCACCTGAGGTAGGGAGTTTGAGACTGGCCTGACCAATATGGAGAAACCCCGTCTCTACTAAAAATACAAAATTAGCCGGGTGTGGTGGTGCATGCCTGTAATCCCAGCTACTCCGGAGGCTGAGGTAGGAGAATCGCTTGAACCCAGGAGTCGAAGGTTGCTATGAGCTGAGATTACGCCATTGCACTCCAGCCTAGGCAACAAGACTGAAACTCTGTCTCAAATATAAAAAATTAAAAAAAAAAAGTACTAAAGGTGCACAGATCCTTTTTACAAGAGAGCCTAATTTAGGCTTCAAGGTATTTATTTTTCCAAACCTATTGAAAATTATGAATAAAGGCATTAAAATCAAAAGTAACTTTTTTATTTTTATTTTTTATTTTTTATTTTATTTTATTTTTTGAGAAGGAGTCTTGCTCTGTCGCCCAGGCTGGAGTGCAGTGGCGTGATCTTGGCTCACTGCAAGCTCCGCCTCCTGGGTTCACACCATTCTCCTGCCTCAGCCTCCCGAGTAGCTGGGACCACAGGCGCTCGCCACCACGCCTGGCTAATTTTTTTTTTTTTTTGTATTTTTAGTAGAGATGGAGTTTCACCATGTTAGCCAGGATGGTCTCGATCTCCTGACCTCATGATCCGCCCGCCTCGGCCTCCCAAAGTGCTGGGATTACAGGCGTGAGCCACTGCACCCGGCCCTATTTTTTATTTTTTTGAGATGGAGTCTTGCTCTGTCACCCAGGCTGGAGTGCAGTGGTGTGATCTTGGCTCACTGTAACCTCCACCTCCCGGGTTCAAGTGATTCTCCTGTCTCAGCCTCCCGAGTTGCTGTGATTACAGGTGTGCGCCACCGTGCCCAGCTGATTTTTTTTTTAATTTTCAGTAGAGACGGGGTTTCTGAGGAAATGTGTTTTCTAGAGAGATGGAAAATTGGAAGATAAATTGCATAATGGGATATTATAAGTAAGGCCTTTAAGTCTATATGTGTATATATAGACTGTATAACCATTTCAGTTAAGCACTTCTTGAAATTGCTTCTTATAGTATACACACTTGTTTCTAATGAAAAACTTACATCTAAATGTGGCAGTGGCATCTGTGAAATAATAGATATGATCAAGTTGCAGGTCTTGAAAGTTGTTTGTTTGCCCTGTTTTCTGTACAACCAGTATGAGGCTCTCTATCATTAGCTGGGGTGTAGACGTTTTAAAAATAATATCACTGAATTGTAATGCATCAATTTGGGTTTTGGAGCAGTATCTAACTTCCATTTAGAGGTGGCTTTGCAGTTCTAAACAAGAAAGTAGAATTTTTACTATGATTATCCCTTTGCTTACAGACTTTTAAAATGAATATTTGTTGAAGTCTCAAGTCTTTTTTGCCAGTATTATCTTAAGACTGTGTTTGACATCAATACCTATCTCTTATTCTATGCAAGTACTGCTGTTAATATTATGACTGGTTCTAATATTTCATTTCAACAAGTAATACAGCTGTTCTGGGTAGAACACTATGCCAGACCCCTTTATGAGTATGGGTGAGAATTCTATAAAATAGGCATAAACCATGCTTCATGTCCTTAAAAAGCTTGCAGTCATACTGAAAAGACAAGATTCATGAAACAAATAATGAAGTCACATATGATTCAACAACTAAATGAGTGATGGAGACAATGATGTCTGTAGGACTCATTGTTTGGGTAGACTAATGTGGGCTAAGATTTTACAGGAGGGCTTTACAGACAAAATAGGATTTAGGTTAGGTAGAACTTTCATAGATGGAAAAAGCAGTCTAGGCAGAGAAACATCTTAGACACAGGTCAGGATGAGCATTATACAGTGGTCAATGGGTACCAATCAAAAGTAGGTTGAAGTGGGGGAGAACCTAGCAAGAAAGGGGACCTGTAAGGAGACTAGCTTTAACAAGCATTGGGAAATGAAGGTCTAACAGTTGACAATTTTAAAATTTTAATGGCCTGTGAGTGGCCTCTTTCTTGGTAAAATTTCTCTTTGTCCATTTAATTATGTCTCACCAGCACCTTTAATGTTGTGAATGTCATGAAGCCTTGACAAGAGACTAGGAAATAACACAAGCAAGAGTCTGCTCTGTAGACAAAGTGCTTTCATTCTTCAGTACGCATTCAGCTTAAGTCAGTTAGATTAACATTGGTTATGTCACACTGCCTGAGTGCCTTCTATGTTCAGTGATCTTTTTTCTTCTGAACTTCAGTGTCTCAAAGATGAAGTTAGAAAAATTGTCTAGCTACAAAGTTATGTAGTTTAAAAATACTATAATTATGATACAATTAAATGGTTTGATCACTTTCTTTCCTCCTAAAGTTAATGAAATTTTACTTGGATATTGCAAATTTAACTGAGATAATTTAGGTACTAGGGATTATAATAATTTTAGGAAGATTGTGAATGATGACAGTCTTCTTTATGAAATTAGTTTAAACATAGGTAAGGCTAATGGGAATGTTCCTTATGGTTCTTCACATGAGCTTTAAGAATGCTACAACTCTTAAGAAACAATCTATGTAAGCAAACTTTTAAAGGTTTTATACTGTTATTTAGAAACAAAATTCTAAAATAGTTTCCTGAATTACAATGAGCAGCATATTTTTAGTTTATGTTGAGGAATGATTATGCTTTGAAGAAAAAAACAAGCAAAATTCTCAGGATTTTAGCTGATGATGTGTCTTTAAGACATAAGTTTAGAACTTAAACTTCTTTTTGAGTGATCACTGTAAAATTCTATTTTAGTACCTCCCTTCTGTTATTCCCAGAATATGTTTTAGAATATAAGAAAATTATTTTCCAAATATGAGACTAATCTCTGGCAGATTGTAAAGCATGAGCATTGTATCAGTATACTCAGGAAACAGAAAACAACACTAGCGTAATGCTCACTAACAGTGTTCTCTATGTAGTCAGTTTATGTCTATAAAAATGAACTCTCCCTCCTATCATAGTCGAATCTGCAGATGAATTATATACTATTACAGTGAGGAGAAAAAATGCCAGATGTTAAAATAGTGGTAGTACAATATTTTTGAATAAAAGTTGTTGAAGAAGAGATGGATGTTGACCCTATGTAATAATCATAGACTCCTGCCACATAATGGGATAGGAGGCCGAATGGAATCCAGTGGTTTTCAGTACAGACCACACAGAGGTTCCTGATCACTTTTAATATCCATAAATCTTTATTAACAAAGGTGGATGCCCTCATCAGGGGAGTGGGAGGCAATTTTGTTTATACAGGGTTGAACTATTTAGATTTCAACTTCATTTTTCACAGACTTCAAACAACGTGCATCTTAAATAGGCAGGCACCTCTATAGTGTAGAGCACAATTGGGGGAAAAAGTCAGGGCTTTTCTGTTTTGATTGTGGCAAGAGAACAAGCAAACCCATTTTAAAGTGAAAAACATGGATGTAGGTCCAACGGGCCCTGATTCCTGTCTCCATTGGGCTACACATAGAACCTTTGCTTCTGTCTATTTCCGCTCAGTCTAGAGAAATTCATATCAGTTCTTACAGAAGAGGAGTGCTTTAGTCTTTAAGGTTTCTTTCACTTTCATTAAGTTATATTCACAATCTCATAATAACCCTTCATTAACTCTTAACTAATTTAAATAGTTTGTACCAGTCCAGCACAGCCTCAGGTCCGTTCATTTTCTCAGAATTGTTGTATTTATTTAAACACTTTTTACTTCAATCTCTCCCACCCCAAATTTGAAGTATAAATTTAGGAAAATCAATCAATCTCTCTCTCTCTCTCTTTTTTTTTTTTTTTTTGGAGACCAAGTCTTGCTCTGTCACCTAGACTGGAGTGCAATGGCGTGATCTCAGCTCACTTCAACTTCTGCCTCCTGGGTTCAAGCAATTCTCCTGTTTTCAGCCTCCCAAGTAGCTGGGGATTACAGGTGACTGCTACCACGCCTGGCTAATTTTTTTATTTTTAGCAGAGATGGGGTTTCACCATGTTGGACAGGCTGGTCTTGAACTCTTGACCTCAGGTGATCCACCCACTTCGGCCTCCCAAAGTGCTGGGATTACAGTCGTGAGTCACTGCACCTGGCCTAGGAAAATTCTCCTCTTACCCCTTCTTCAACATAGTTTCTCTCTGGAGCTTTGCCATTTTCAAGAGCAGTAATCTTGAATATTTGAAAGCTTGGTAGCACCTTCATTATAGAATTTTTACTGTGTAAATTCTAGCAATGTTTATCACTAGCAGAGTTCTTTACTGGTCCTGCTGGTTTTCCATTTTGGGGAGGTGGTAAAATGATGGGAATGGGGAGGTGTAAATTTATGACTTCCAAGTTTTTTTCAATCATTGGATTTGAGTATCTACAGCAGTGTATAAACACTGTCTAACTGGGTGAATTTTGGAATCAGGGCAGTACAAATCTAAAAAGTTTCTAGAATTTTTTCTAGGGTGATTTTAAAGCAGAGAATAAATGAGATGTCCCATTGTACCCCTTCCTCCTGTGCTTTACCTGAACGTAGGTATCTTTTTCTTTTATGCATATAACTGAAACCATAAGATCATTGTGGATTTATTTGATATTGTTTGTTAGTTAGAGACTGACCTGGTTATATGTAGCTGTATTCAAGATGGTAGGACTATGTGTTTATGGTTCTCAGTGAAGTGTGGCACAGGCTTATCTTTTACTCTATGATTCCATTCCCATGGAATATTGGAATGCTTGAAAAATTATTTGGCACTATTTATTTCTTCTTTTTCTACTTTTGTTTTAAATTGTTTTGTTTTAAATTGTAGGTTTCAAAATGTTTAAATAAATTTTTTTTTCTAATATGTTTAAAGTCATGGATTTTTGATTTAGTGTCTAATAATGGATTTTAGGGGGTTGGCAGACATAATGAAATTTCATGCAAAAATTTGTATAAGTGCATTTTTCTGATTAGAAGTTTCATATCTTTCATCAGGTTTCCATAGAAGCTTCCTATAGTGCCAGCTTCTTAAGAATATTCAAGGAGTATCAACTAACATTGGCTGGGAAAGTACAAGTCGGCTTCACAACACCCCTGAAATCTATCCGTGGACTCTAGACTAGGACCTCCTAATGGACTCTAGATTAAGACACCCTGCAAGCTCCTCAAATATCTTATCCCCAGATAATTGTCACTATTTGACCTGTCTGGCAACTCCTTGGGAAAGCCCCATTCACCAGGCTTGTCTTTATTTGCTGTGACTCAGTGGAAAAGCCCTATCCTCAGGACATTTGTTGAAAACAAGCAGCAGCAATTGTTTAATACTGTATCTGCCTGGGGTGGCTGACTTTTAGACCCTGTGCAAGCAGGAAGTGAAGGCTATGGCAGAATTGTAAACTCTCAGAGCATTGAAGGCATACCCAACACAGGGCCCTTTGGCAAAGGATGAAAGATCTCTTGGTTCAAAACATTTTAGAATATATCCTGGTCATTAGCTGACCACTAGGTAGCTGAACAGATACTTCAACGGACACACATGACAGGGAATATAGGCTTTACAGAACCAGTCCAGGAAAGTCACTAAACAAACAGTAACAACAGACCTTAGGGGAGAAGTGATCTGATTTCCAAACTTTCTACTTTATATTGTTTAAAATGTCTAGTTTTCAACCAAAAAAGTTAAAATACAACCAACAGTGAACTATGGCACTTAATTCAGGGAGGTAAGCAGTCAATAAGAACTGTCACTGAGGAAGCCTAGATGTGCTTACTAGATGAAACTTTAAATCAGTTGTTGTAAACCTCTTCAAAGAACTGAAGGAACTCATGGCTAAATAATTAAAAGAAAGTATGAGAATATTAGACATATTAGGAAAGAAAGAAGCTTTATCTAAACATATTGGAAACTATAGCTATGTGGTGGTGTGCTAGAGGATAAGTGAAGCCACAGGGTAAACATGATGTCTCTTCCTGGAATGTCAGTTTCAGAATTAAAACTGAGAGCATAAATTTGATATTGAAACAAATATAGGTATGTTATAGTGTAGAATGTAAAATTCACAAAAATGACGCATTATGAAATTCGCCATTTGTGATGGGCCAGTTATGGCAACTCTCAATTCCTACTCATTTCACACCTTTAATTTATTTTGCCTATGGTGTACGTCAGTTGAAAAGTTTGAGAAGTCTAATATATGATCTGTTGATTCAGTGATTGTGGACCAATGACAATCCTATGTTAGAAACAAATGGGCATGTCACAGATAAGAGATAACTGTAATAGAAAACCGATTTCCACAGTATACTCACTAATTGACCATTGTGTTATTTTCACACTTGGAATATCCTACCTTTGATGAACAAAAGGAATACCTTTACACCTGAATTGACATTTCTCCAAAAAAGACATGCAGATAGCTAATAGGTACAGGAAAAGGTGCTCAACATCACTAATCACCAGGGAAATGCAAGTCAAAACCACAATAAGCTATCACCTCACACCTGTTAAGGATGGCTGTTATCAAAAAGGCAAGAGATAACAGGTGTTGGCAAGGATATGGACAAAAGGGAACCTTTGTACACTGTTGGTTGGAATGTAAATTGGCATAGCCATTATGGAAAACAGTGTAGAGGTTCCTCAAAAAATTGAAAATAGAACTACTATATGATCAATCCAGCAATCCCACTTCTGGGTATATATCCAAAGAAAGAAAATAGTATATTGAAGAGATATCTGTGCCCCCATGTTCATTGCAGCATTATTCACAGTAGCCAAGATAACAACCTAAGTGTCCATGGACAGAAAGTGGATAAAGAAATATACACAATGGAATGTTAATCAGCCATAAAAGAAGGGAATCCTGCCATTTGCAAAACATGAGCGAACCTGGAAAACATTATGCTAAGTGAAATAAGCCAAACACAGAAAGACAAATACTGTATGATCTCACTTTTTATGTGAAGTCTAGAAAAGTTAAACTCATAGAAACAGTCGTATGGTGGTTGCCAAGGTCTGAGGGGTGAGGGAAATTGGGAGATACTGAGCAAGGGTATAAACTTTCAATTATAAGATGAACAAGTTCTTAGGATCTTATATATAGCATGGGTGGTGATGGGTGTGATAATTTGATTGTGATAATACACAGTGTGTATACATATAACAAATTACGTTGTACACCTTGATCTATAAAATCTTTACTTTTCAATTAAATATTTTTAAAAGGGAATACCTTTCTTGTTTTGAAAATGCTTGATGTGTCTTTTCTCACATTAATGTAATTTAGATGAAGAAAAACAGATCTGAAGAAGCCTGAGCCAAGGGATTATAAGTTATCATTGAAAGCACAAATACTATTTATCATGCAGTTTCCCTCATGAAATGTTTTATGGCAGACCTGTTTATCTCATCGATCTGAGTCAAAGCTGAATTTAACACATTAAACTTTAATCCAAAATTAGTATCTTTTGTCTAAGAACCAACACTAAAATATTTCCTTATGTTAATCACCAACACTAGAAATTTGCTTTTTTTTTTCAAAAACAAAATTTTGTATCACTTTTTGAGTTACTGCATAGTTTATAATGCAAAGAAAACATCCAAGCTTAGTGAAATGATAGGATAATTACTAACTTAGAAATTTATTCACACATATTAGCTTTAAAGTACACAAGATTCAAATTCTTCAAATTAATTTCTGAATTAAATGAAATACAATAAAATATAAATAAAATAATTAAATGAAAATTAATTAAGGATCTTAATGGTTGCTTATAAATTACTGAAATTGCAGATTGTATGTCCATGGAGTCTGAAGATCTATAGTAATTAAAACGTATTGTGTTATATACGTTTGTAGTATGCTCATGCTGTTTTTTAAAAATATGTATAGAACATTGAACTCTACATAATTGATAGCATCATAAATATCATTGAGACTACTGTTGTTGATTTTCATGACTGATTTCCTCTATATTATCTGCTCTGTTTAAGTTGATTTTCCAAGAAGAGGTCTTAATGACTTTGTAATCACTCTTACAGTGTTTTATTCATTGTGATTGACTATCAGTATTTTTCCTCTTGCAGCCTGACTCCTAAACCCAGAGTCTTACATACAATTGTAGGTGCTACATTAAGAGAGACAGGGCAGTTATATGGAAAGTATTATGTGTTCTTTCTTTTCCCTTACTCTTCTCTCTCTCTCCCCCACCAGCCACACAGAAAGGTATAAGGTTGTTCTCATATACCTGCAACTAAACTCATTCAGGATCCCCAGACCTCTCTAAATGGGAAACCACTTGTAATAGGTTTAACATCTCCTAATCTAGTATTAGGGTAATGCTACCATTGTCATAAAAGTTTCTCATAACTTGTAATTTGCTTTGGCATCATTATAACGAATAATCAATTGTATGATATAAAATAGTAAGTGTTCTAATAAAATGCATTTTAAAAATGTTTGATTCCTTGTAAGACTTAGACCTTATAATGACCATTTTCTCATTTGATCAAAGAAATACATTGAGACCTTAGTAAGCTTCCTTCCGTTTAGTTATGACTTCAGGCATTGAACTAGATGCTGTGCAGTCAGTCCTACCATGACTAGGATCATTTATAGTCTCTCATGTTCTTTTATTTAAAATTAAAGTATCTAAATCTTTAAAAAAAGCAATATTTTAAAAATACTTGAAATACAGCCAAATGTTTATAACAATAAATGCTTTTTTAATTGCATCTGTTATTAAAAATACATTTATTTCCCTGTAGTCACCAAAGGTAAAATAGAATATAAATCAAAGCTGATCATATTTTCTCTCTTCTAATTTTACCGATGTTTATGAACTTTACCTAGCAGCTTATGTGTACATATCACCAGGGATCCCACATATTTTGCTGGGCAATTTTAAGAGCTGATGCCTTTTAGGAAGACACCAATACCAGAATGATTTTCAAACTCAAGTAAAGAGGGTATTTCTGGAATATTGGAGTAAGGACTTCAGAAAATCTACTCCTCTATAAAAGCAATGTCTGGCAACAATTGTTAAAAACAAGTTTTTCAGAATTCTAAAAATTAACCAAAAGCTTCCAACAACCTGAGCAGTGTTTATTCAATAAAATAGCTGATTTTCGGTTAAAAAAAAAAGTTAGATTTGTTGTATTTTAACTTGCCCTAATCCAATCAACCTTTCCCCAGACCCAAAATATCTCTGGAAACTAGTAACCTTGCATCCATGGTAGCTGTGAAAACCTGCAGCTACTGGAGAGTTGCAGGCTCCTCAAATATCTTATCCCCAGATAATTGTCACTATTTGACCTGTCTGGTAGCTCCTTGGGAAGGCCCCATTCACGAGGCTTGTCTTTATTTGATCTGACTCAGTGGAAAAGCCCTATACTCAGGACATTTGTTGAAAACAAGCAGCAGCAATTGTTTAATACTGTATCTGCCTGAGGTGGCTGCCTTTTAGACCCTGTGCAAGCAGGAAGTGAAGGCTATGGTAGAATTGTAAACTCTCAGAGCATTGAAGGCATACCCAACACAGGGCCCTTTGGCAAAGGATGAAAGATCTCTTGGTTCAAAACATTTTAGAAAATACGCCGGTCATTAAGCTGACCACTAGGTAGCTGAACAGATACTTCAGTGGACACACATGACAGGGAATATAGGCTTTACAGAACCAGTCCAGGAAAGTCACTAAACAAACAGTAACAACAAACCTTAGGGGAGAAGTGATCTGATTTCCAAACTTTCTACTTTATATTGTTTAAAATGTCTAGTTTTCAACCAAAAAAATTAAAACCAACAGTAAACTATGGCACTTAATTCAGGGAGGTAAGCAGTCAATAAAAACTGTCACTGAGGAAGCCTAGATGTGCTTACTAGATGAAACTTTAAATCTGTTATTGTAAACCTGTTCAAAGACTGGAACAAAACTGTGGCTAAAGAATTAAAGGAAAGTAAGAGAATGATGTCTCACCAAATAGCAAATATCAACAGAGAAAGAGAGACGTTATAAAGAACCAAATAGAAAATCTGGAGTTGGAAATTACAATAGATGAAATAAAAAAAATATTAAAAGGGTTCATCAATGGATTTGAGTTGATAGAAGAATCAAGAAACTTGAAGATAGGTTAACTGAGATTATCATATGTGGAAAAAAAGAAAAAAGGTAGCAAAGCCTAAGAGACCTGTGGGACACCATGTAGTATACCAATGCACACATAATGGAGTCCCTGAAGGGGGTAAAAGAACATTTGAAGGAATAACAGCTGAAAACTTCCCAAATTTGATGAAAATACTAAGTATAACATCCAAGAAGCTCCATGTACTCAAAGTAGGATAAATTCAAAAGGATTCACACCCAGACACAATGATAGTCAAATTGTTGAGAGGCAAAAAGAATCTTAAAAGCAGCAAGAGAGAAGAGACTCACAAGGGATCCTCAATAAGCTTAATAGCTAATTTCTCATCAGAAACTGGGCTGGAAGGGCAGTGGGATGACATATTCAAAATGTTAGAAAGTAAGACTGTCAACCGAGATTTCTATGTCTAGCAAAACTATATTTTATAAAGGCAAGATAATTAGGACATTCCCAGATAAACAGAAACAGATAATTGGTTGCTGAAGACCTGTTTTGGAAGAAATATGAAAGGTAATCCTTCAGGGTGAAATGAAAGGAAACTATTAAGTTGAATGTACAGAAATAAAGAGTACTGGTAAAGGTAACTACATAGGTAAACATAAAAGACAGTATAAAGGTATGTTTGTTTATAAGTCTTCTATCTGATTTAAAAGACAGCAGCTGCATAAAAAACTAATTATAAAACTGTTGATGGGCATATTTCATATAAAGATGTAATTTGAATGACAGTAATAGCACATAGGGGGAGGGAGGGAATAGAGCTATAGGGGAACAGAGTTTTTGTATATTATTGACACTGGTTGGTATTAATCTGAACTAGATTGTTTTAGGTTAAGATGTTGATTGTAATTCTTTTTTTTTTATTATACTTTAGGTTTTAGGGTACATGTGCACAATGTGCAGGTTTGTTACATATGTATCCATGTGCCATGTTGATTTCCTGCACCCATTAACTCGTCATTTAGCATTAGATATATCTCCTAATGCTGTCCCTCCCCCCTCCCCCCACCCCACAACAGTCCCTGGAGTGTGATGTTCCCCTTCCTGTGTCCATGAGTTCTCATTGTTCAATTCCCACCTATGAGTGAGAACATGCGGTGTTTGGTTTTATGTCCTTGCGATAGTTTACTGAGAATGATGTTTTCCAGTTTCATCCGTGTCCCTACAAAGGACACGAACTCATCATTTTTTATGGCTGCATAGTATTCCATGGTGTATATGTGCCACATTTTCTTAATCCAGTCTATTGTTGTTGGACATTTGGGTTGGTTCCAACTCTTTGCTATTGTGAATGGTGCCGCAATAAACATAC
The DNA here is from genome assembly GCF_009828535.3 of Hylobates moloch. NCBI lineage: Eukaryota > Metazoa > Chordata > Mammalia > Primates > Hylobatidae > Hylobates > Hylobates moloch. Next base: position 92,164,095 of record NW_026652282.1, on the reverse strand, counting down.
GTGTGCATGTGTCTTTATAGCAGCATGATTTATAGTCCTTTGGGTATATACCCAGTAATGGGATGGCTGGGTCAAATGGTATTTCTAGTTCTAGATCCCTGAGGAATGGCCACACTGACTTCCACAATGGTTGAACTAGTTTACAGTCCCATCAACAGTGTAAAAGTGTTCCTGTTTCTCCACATCCTCTCCAGCACCTGTTGTTTCCTGATTTTTTAATGGTGGCCATTCTAACTGGTGTGAGATGGTATCTCACTGTGGTTTTGATTTGCATTTCTCTGATGGCCAGTGATGATGAGCATTTCTTCATGTGTTTTTGGCTGCATAAATGTCTTCTTTTGAGAAGTGTCTGTTCATGTCCTTTGCCCACTTTTTGATAGGGTTGTTTGTTTTTTTCTTGTAAATTTGCTTGAGTTCATTGTAGATTCTGTATATTAGCCCTTTGTCAGATGAGTAGGTTGCAAAAATTTTCTCCCATTCTGTAGGTTGCCTGTTCACTCTGATGGTAGTTTCTTTTGCTGTGCAGAAGCTCTTTAGTTTAATTAGATCCCATTTGTCAATTTTGGCTTTTGTTGCCATTGCTTTTGGTGTTTTAGACATGAAGTCCTTGCCCACTCACCGCTCCTATTCAACATAGTGCTGGAAGTTCTGGCCAGAGCAATCAGGCAGGAGAAGGAAATAAAGGGTATTCAATTAGGAAAAGAGGAAGTCAAATTGTCCCTGTTTGCAGATGACATGATTGTATATCTAGAAAACCCCATTGTCTCAGCCCAAAATCTCCTTAAGCTGATTAGCAACTTCAGCAAAGTCTCAGGATACAAAATCAATGTACAAAAATCACAAGCATTCTTGTACACCAATCACAGACAAACAGAGAGCCAAATCATGAGTGAACTCCCATTCACAATTGCTTCAAAGAGAATAAAATACCTAGGAATCCAACTTACAAGGGATGTGAAGGACCTCTTCAAGGAGAACTACAAACCACTGCTCAATGAAATAAAAGAGGATACAAACAAATGGAAGAACATTCCATGCTCATGGGTTGGAAGAATCAATATCGTGAAAATGGCCATACTGCCCAAGGTAATTTATAGATTCAATGCCATCCCCATCAAGCTACCAGTGACTTTCTTCAAAGAATTGGATTGTAATTCTTAAGGCAGCCATTAAGAAAGTGACTCAAACTAGAGTAAAGAATTGGTAGTTAGCTTTAGAAATTTCAGTGCTTTGCCACGCAGGTTAGATTCTGAAAGTGAGGTTATGGATTATTTCCAAAGTTAAGCTTTAGTTGACAATTTCATATGTTGTAAACATGTACAAGTATATTGCCTAAGTAGAATATTTGGTACCTTTTTAGATAAACTGCAATAAAATACAGAGAAAATTTATAATCATTAATTCTCAGAACATTTTCCTGAGTTAAGAATTGATTATTGCTCCAGTTTTTAATATGAGAAAACTATACCAAAGAGAATTTAAACTTTGCCTGCCTCTTCCAAGTATGATTTCTAATATGGTGGGAGTTGCAGTACTCAAGCATGGTTTAGTAACATATCCCTCCACTCTCCTCAAAGTGCTTAATGATATTTTTGATATTAAAATTAATATCTTTAATAATTTCATCACACTTCTCAAGAAACTGAAGACAGTTTAAAAGTCTCTTTGAGCTTCTCTGCCTTTCTTTCAGAACAATTTCAAGAAACCTTCAGTCTAATGTGAAGTATCTATCACTAAATGTGTACATCTATTGCCCAGAAAGTTGTTTTTAACTCAGGTGGAGTCTCTAAGTAGACCGTGGAAAATTGTTTTCTGAAATAATTATGGCACATCAATAAAACTGTTGAGTCTTTTTTTTTTTAAATAGAGGTTTCTGGATTTTAGAATTTAGTTATCTGTTAATGAGCAGATTAAATGCATCCTTGAAAAAATTAATTCAAGTATTTTTTTTTTACGTTTATACCTGAGGCAGTGTGGGAGATTCAAAGATAGAAGAGATGTGGTTCCTGCCCTCATCAAGACTTCCTATTAGGTTGGTGCAAAAGTAATTGCGTGTTTTGCCATTAAGGACAAGTGTAAAGAGTTGTAATATGAAAATAGATTACCTTTTATAATTAAGTATAACGTATCTCACCTAATGACTTACAAAATAACAAAGTTCAATATCATAAATACCATTATAACCTACATTATAGTATTGATTTGTTCCTCTGGGGAGAAAATCAGCTTTTCTTTTGACTTGGTTTGAGTTCTGTTTATTTGAGAAAGAACTAATGTGGCAAACCAAATGAGTAAAAGCTCTCAACAGTTTTTAATGCATCTTGAACCATCTGCTATTAGCACCAAGCCAGTACTGCAATGTTTCTGGAGCTGGCTGTCAGGATCAGGGATGTCCTGCAGACAAAACAAGATTCCTAGTGTAGGAAGCTATTGAACTGGTACTCTCAGAAGTGACTACCATCTTCTTCCCTCTCCCCACTAGGGATCTTAGTCTCCTTATTTAGCATTTGTTTACCACATTTCAAAAGAGTAGCTTAGCAGTTTTTTTGGAAATGTTTCAGCTTAGATGTAAGCTGTACATGATTGAGGAAGGGAGAAAGGACACGGTGCTAGTATATAGATAGTAAAAGTGCTGATCTCATCTCCATGAAGTCAGAGCAACATCCTCAAGGGATGAGGCTTGGTCTAGTTATGATAGCATACTTTCTTTCCATACTATGCTTGGAAAAATATTTACCCTCAAAACAAATCCACTGTACTATTTTAAGCAAATTAGTTTGGTTTTAAATCATATTTTAAAAGTTATTTAATTTTTAAATTATGAAATTTTAATTAAATGAACTGTCTTCAGAGATGATTGACCTGGATAGAAGTAACTATGGGAATACTGTGATAGATAAGGCTTCCCTGCCCTTAAGAAGTTTATACTCTAGTAAGAGAGCTAAGTTACACAATTCAGATAACTGTAATACAAATAAGTAAGTGCCTTATATAGGTATAAACAAAGTTTCTAGAAGTTAGAGGATGATGACTGTAGATGGGAGATTTTAGCTAAGATGTCTGATGAGTCATTGGGTTCACAGACATACAGATATTAAGATTAAAAGGAAATTTATAAATCATATTTCCATGAAAAATCCTACCTTCACTAGAATAAGCCTACATCTTTTTCAGCATTGGTATTTAGGGATAGACAGCTGTTGACTTGAGGATGACTTAGGCTAATGAGTTAATTTTTAAAACATCATTACAGGGGCAGAATCAATGGTAAAGTATCCTTCTGTGTCTGGGTTTATAAGAGTAGGTCAAAAGGAATTGCTAGGATAACAGGTCAGATAAATTCAAGAAAATCAGGCTCCCTAAATGTGTCAGATATTGTGACAGGTACAGGTAATACTATGGTCCTTTGCTCTTCAGTAGCTCATAGCTTAGCAGGAGAACTCAGAATGCTAGATCATTGGTGGCCAGGCGCGGTGGCTCACGCCTGTAATCTGAGCACTTTGGGAGGCCTAGGTGGGCGGATCATGAGGTCAGGAGATCGAGACCATCCTGGCTAACACAATGAAACCCTGTCTCTACTAAAAATACAAAAAATTCGCCGGGCGAGGTGGCGGGTGCCTGTAGTCCCAGCTACGCGGGAGGCTGAGGCAGGAGAATGGAGTGAACCCCGGGGGGCGGAGCCTGCAGTGAGCCGAGATTGCGCCACTGCACTCCAGCCTGGGTGAAAGAGCGAGACTTCGTCTCAAAAACAAAAAGAAAAAAAGAATGCTAGATCATTGGAAGGACTTATCTCTGAATCTTATCCCATGATCCCTGGACCTTCTAAACTAGATGAAGGAAAATATACCAGATGGTGGGGATACTTTAAAATCTTCTGACAGGAAAACTGTGCTCCTGGAATGAACTTTTTAAAAAGGTAGTATACTCACATGGTGTGAAATCCAAACACAAGAGGACAATGAGATATAGATATCCCTCCTACTCCTTTCTCCCAGCTACCTAGGTGCTCTTCACAAAGACAAAAACTGCTGCCACCAATTTCTTGTGTATCTTTACAGAGACAGTCTATGCATACACTACTAGAATCTGTGTACATATGCATGCCTTTTTGTTTTGCACAAAGAGTAGCATACTATACATACTTTTCTACATCTTTTTTTGCAGTTAACAGTCAATTTTGTAGATACTTTTTAAAAGACTGTTTTAAGAGCAGTTTTGGCTCACAGTGAAAGTGAGAGAAAGGTAGAGAGATATACCGTATACTCCTTGCCCGCACATATATATAGCCTCCCACATTAACAACATCCCACACCTGAGTGGTACATTTGTTATAACTGATGTCCCTACATTAACACATCATTATCACCCAAACTTCATAGTTTACTTTAGGGTTCACTTTTGGTATTGTACATTCCACGGGTTTGGACAAATGTATAATTAGATGTACCCACCAGTATAGTATCATAGAATTTTCACTGTCCTAAAAATTCTCTGTGCTCTACCTATTCATTTCTCCCTCCCTAACACTTACCTTTTTACTGTCTCCACAATTTTGCCTTTTTCAGAGTGTCACATCATTGGAATCATACAGTGTGTAGACTTTTTAGATTGACTTCTTTTACTTGGCAATATGCATTTAAGTTTCTTCTCCATCTTTTCATGGCTTGATATTTCTTTTTAGTGCCGAATAATATTCCATTGTCTAGATGTACTATAGTTTGTTTATTCATTCACCTACTGAAGGATATGTTGGTTGTTTCCAGGTTTTAGCAATTACAAGTAAAGTTGCTATAAACACCATTTTTTCTGTGGGTTTTGTGTGGACATAAGGTTTCAACTCCTTTGGGTAAATACGAAGGAGCATGATTGCTGGAGTGTATGGTAAAAGTATGTTTAGTTTTGTAAGAAACTGTCAAACTGTCTTCCAAAGTGGTTGTACCATTTTGCATTCCCACCAGCAGTAAACAAGAGCTGCTATTGCTGCACATCCTTGGAGATGCTTTTGTACAAGCACACCTGCAACTTCCTGGTTCTTTTCTTTTTAAAAACTATTTATTTTGAAATAATTACAAGCTCACAAGAAGTTGCAAGAATAGTGCAGCAAAATCCTGTGTACCCATCACTCAGCTTCCCACTGGTGATATATAATTATAGTGTATTATCAATACTAAAAAATTGATTGTCACAATATAATCAATTAGACTGCAGTACCTGTTTCTTTTTAATGCCTACAAGACATTCCATTCTATGGATGTTTTATTTAACCAGTCCTTTATTGATGGGCATTAAAATTGTAGTATTGCTGGTATAGGGAAAGATAGGAGAAAATAAAGTCTGTGTATTCAGGGCCACTGCTGGCATTTACATTGCTTTTGTGTGAATTAGAAAAGAGTGCCCTCTCTGGGTGGATATAGTTCCATAGGCACATGGCTTGGGAAACTAGAATATAACCTAGATAAATGTTTTTAGCACCTCTGCATATATATCTCTTTGAACTTAAGTGGGAATGCATATGCAGGATAATGGAGTGTCATTTAAATTCTGCAATATAACATCAGTGTTCCAATGTGAAACTTCGAAGCTGTCCCTTTCAGATTTAGCATGTGCTCCCATCCTCCTACCTGTAACCGTCATCACCTCTCCCAAGTACCTTAGGTCTTGTATATTTATTATTATTATTATTATTATTATTATTATTATTACAGAGTCTCACTCTGTCGCCCAGGCTGGAGTGCAGTGGCATGATCTCTGCTCACTGCAACCTCCGCCTTCCAGGTTCAAGTGATTCTCCTGCCTCAGCCTCCTGAGTAGCTAGACTACAGGTGCACACCACCACGCCGGCTAATTTTTAAAAATATTTTTACTAGAGATGGGGTTTCACCATGTTGGCCAGGCTGGTCTTGAACTCCTGACCCCCAGTGATCTGCCCACCTCAACCTCCCCATGTGTTGGGATTACCGGCATGAGCCACCACACCCGGCTTGTATTTTCTATTATTTATGTACATATCTACCTTACATTGGATAGTAAGCTTCTGTCTTCATCTTTATATTTTCTTTCCCTTCTCTTCCCCACTCCACTATTATCAGTCTACATAGAATATCGTTTTTTGTAAACGTGCTGAGTGAATTTTTGTTTAAAAATTTTCTTAAGGTGAGGAAGTTAAGACCAGTGAATTTTTAAATCTGCCTCTCAGTACTTCAAGAGGTGTCATGAAATTTTTAAACCAAAATTATTTTCAATTAAAATACCCACACACTCCACACTCATAGGAGAGAAAAAGAGTGTGTTGTTAAGTCAACCAACTAATAATGAGATGCTGCAGTTTCAAAACCATTAATAAGCATTGTAGTATTGAAGAAAATAGGGTAGTGGAACTTGTGACATTGCAAGCAGGGAAGTACTTTATATGTATTGTACACTCATGTTCAATAAGTAGAATTCTGAGAAGTTGCATAAGTCTTGTGCCCTAAAAATTCCTAATTTCATCAGATCTTAACTTCTATATGCCATTGATTTAGGAGGGAAATTGTCCATTTTTAACACTGGCCTTTTCATTACTGTTAAGCACCAGAAATATTTTATGAAATTTTAATAATATTAAGTATTTCGTTAAAACTTACATCATTGGAATCATATGTGGTACATACCAGGACTGCTACAAACACACAAGAATGGAAATGTACTTTTTTAAAAAATGTGTTTTCTATTACGTAGACTTTATATTAGCAATGTAACTAAAATTAGCAATGTAACTAAAATTAGCAGAGTAATCATACAGCCTCATCAGCACATAAATCTTATACAAGTGACAAGTTAAAATAGATAATAGTAGTTGCAAAAGTAGCTTGACATCAATATCGGGTGGTTATGTTTGCTTGTATATACTATTTAAGGAGGTAAGCATTGGGGAAGTTGGGCTGAATAAAACGGGGGAGGCAAGGGTGAGAAATGCTTTTTAGATCTAATGTTCACAGTGGATCATCAAGTGAGAATTACTTTGCTAGCAACACATAAATATTTTTTCATTATAGGGGATGACTGTTACTGGGAAAGCATTGGAGTAAATATTTGTTTTCCTTGATTATTTGCTGTAAATAATTTTTTGTAACCAAATCAACAAAGTACTGTGAGTTCACTATAGGATATTACATTGTTATATAGAAGTTCCTGTTTTCCTGATGTTAACTATAATGAGTTTCTACCTGTATTCCAGGAAATAAAGCAAGTTGGGTTGATTCCAGTATGTTTTATTTTTCAGCTTTAGTGCTAAAATCAGATTGTGTGCAACTCTGAATCATGGTTCTATAAATTCTTGGCTATACTAAGTAAATTACAGTATATCTTCCAGTACAATTATAAGAATGCTGTAACATGCAGGATGTTTTCTTGAGCGTTTTCATGATTAAAGATTAATTTCTTCCTGAATTTGGCTTGATAGATTTGTATTGAAGAGCACTGTCAACTACCATTTGAGTGCCATCTGTGTATTTGACAGTATACTGTGGACTAATAGGAATTTAACGAATAAAATAGTGCATTTTTGGTTTGGCAGGATTTCTTACAGAGATGAATAGGCTGGGCACATTTGCCTTGTAGGCATGTGTGTTTATGTACATACATGTTTCATATTAATGTTGGCCTGTAAACTTCCAGTATAAATAGAATAATTTACCAACTTGCTCTTCCACTGAGACATATGTAAGTAAACTATCTTTTCTAGCTAACTAAGCAGGTGGCTATTTCTATGACTGGTATGTTTCAAATTTTAATATACATTGATGTAATTAAATTTTGTGTGTGTCTATGTGTATAATCATCTCTCATTATCTCTGCTTCTGTGGGGGATCCCAATGTAAATAGTGGAAAATAGTAATATCCTTGCCTCCTTTTCTTGACTTTTTCCCTCATTCTGTGAACTGACTTTATGTGCCTTCTCTACCTTGCTCCAGTGCCTTAAGTGGTCAGAAGTGGGTGACTAAAAGAGGTAGAAATAGCCACATGTGGATAATGGGGAGTTGGGTATTTATGATAATACATGGGAATGAGGGAGGCATATTAATAATTTTTTTTTTTTTTTTTTTTTTGTGAGACGGAGTCTCGCTCTGTCACCCAGGCTGGAGTGCAGTGGCGCAATCTCGGCTCACTGCAAGCTCCGCCTCCCGGGTTCACGCCATTCTCCTGCCTCAGCCTCTCCGAGTAGCTGGGACTACAGGCGCCCGCCACCACGCCCGGCTAATTTTTTGTATTTTTAGTAGAGACGGGGTTTCACCGTGGTCTCGATCTCCTGACCTTGTGATCTGCCCGCCTCGGCCTCCCAAAGTGCTGGGATTACAAGCGTGAGCCACCGCGCCCGGCCAGCATATTAATAATTTTGAAGGTAATGTACTTATTTGTTGGGGGAAGGATTCATGGACAGTTTTGAATTATGTTTCAAATACGGATTTAGAATTTTATTCAGGGGGAGAGGACTAGACATTCTAGTCAGTGAGGATCATAAACAGAGCTGAGTAAGTAGTTTTGTTTAGAGAGCTGTTGGGAAATAAGTCTATTTGAGAATTCTTGAATCAAGAGAGAGAAGAGTGGAGTGGCTTAAAATTAAAGCATCTGTTCATTCATTTTGACTTGATTTTCTAACCTATGTGGGAATGCTGTAGAAGTTATATGGTTGAATAAGTGAGGGATTAATCGCATTTAAATCAGTCATTATTGAAGAAAATATCAGAATAGTTTAGTCCAGAGTGGACTCTAGTCTACGTAAGAATTAGCTGTGAAATTAGATTTGTGAGGAAAGAATAAGTACAAATAATAGTACAGGAAAGAAATGGTATAGTTTGGCATTTAACTGAATAATGTGGGTGGTGATCTAGAGGCTCGTGTTAGGCTAGCATTGTTCATCCAAAGAGAAGGGCTGTACCATTTCTAATGAATTTGGAGAGCTCTGTCAGCCATACATTGATGAAGCCCTGCAGTAATGTCTATGATTTTGCTTGCAGGTATACTTTGAAGATCTCCAGTATTCTGTCAGTTTCTGAGAGCGCACAATCTGACTCTTGAAATTCTGGTAGAGCTTGTGAGGAGAAATCAAGAGAAATTGCTGAGAACCTATTATGTGGTGTGCATCCTTCTGGATGTTTTACATACCTGCTTTGCTTCCCTGTTTTTCCACCAAATCAAATCTTCTGTAAAGGTATATGAGGGTGGGTAGGTGAATGGGCATCGTGCTGAGGGAGAACTCTCCACTCTTCAAAGTTTTTGCCACCTAAAAAATGCCAAAAGCCATGGTGCTACTTCAGCTGTTTGTGAGCTTTCTAGCCTGCCTTCTTCCTTTACTCTTTTTGATTTATGCTATCTGATGGCTCCAAGTCACAGATACTGAGCTAAAGTCCTTTCTGCAGTCATGGTCCTCTTTCTTGCATCCCTGAACTCCCAAACTGGGTAAGTGTCTCTCCTCTGTGTCCCATAATTCCTCATTCATAGCTATTTTCTTATCATTTACTGCTTTATATTAAATTCTATTCATGTATTTCTCTCCTTCACTTATTAGAGTATAAGCTCCTGAAGAGTGAGGATGGTCTTTTTCCTTTCTTATCCCAAGTGCATGGCAAAAATAGTAAAGAAGGTGCTTAATAATGGTTCCTTGTACTAAATTGACCCCATCAACTGCAGTTTGGCTTCTCATCTTGTTTATCCTTGTGGGATGGCCTTGTACACTGTCTAAACCATTCTCTCTATTGCGAAAGAATGAGGCAAGGAAACTTCTTAGCTTTCTTTTTAGTCTCTTTTATTCCAGACTACTCTATGCTTTAAATACCTAGTTTTGACTTGCTTCCCGGTAACAGACTAAGTCTTTCAGGGGTATGGTATTCACAACTCTAGCCTGTACTAGACAGTGTCATGTAGACTAGTAACTTGGAAGATTGAGGTATAAGAAATGGTTGAGGTCGGGTATTCTGAGCATCAGTATACACACTGATTTCTTCCCCAGAATGGTGATACTCAGGAAACCAGGGAGCCCCTGGTTACATAAGGAAGTGTGAACTGCTCCAGATAGAAATTGGAACAAGACATCCTCATTACTGTAACTCTGAGGTCTAATAGATGTCCTCCCTACAACTACAACAAGGTGGTCTGTGTTTTCTAGGATTGGAGAAGAAACCAAAACAATTTGAAAGTTTTTGTCAACTAGATCTGGAGGCACTTCCCTGAAGTAAAAAGATCCTCTGATTCAACGACTCCTCCTCAGTCTCAGTCACATTAGGTGACTACACCAGTTAGTGTGTCTCTGCATTTTGGTTCTATTTGAGAAAAATGTTTCTGTATGGAAAAGTAACACAATAGTAAGAGATAGTTTATCCTTCATCCCCTCTTTTGACACCCTACTCTTGAATTCTGATAGCTGGAGTTCTTTTATCTTTCTTAAACCCACTACCTTCACAAGAAGGCAAATTGTTTAAACTCACCTATCTCTCACATGATAGTAGCTGGTCTCATAATTGACAGAATCATTGGCAGTAAGACCATTATCTCTTTTAACTAATGGTTGAAAATTCTACTTAGTTGTCTATTGGATCTCAAGAAACTATTAACTTATGAACATAATTTAGTATTGAAGCACCTTGTGGGCCTCCTGGCTATCAAAGATAATCACATAGCCCAAAAGGACCCTTGAACTGGTATCAAAATTCAGTAGTAACTAATGTAGGATACTAGGGATTGGCCTCATGATTTTTTTTTAACTAAGGTCTCCAGATGGCCAATGAATTTATGAAACCAGAAGGAGCTGGTGGAATGGGAGGACAGAGAAGATGACGCTAAGTAACTTTTCATACATGCTCTAATTTTTTTTTTTGAGACAGGGTCTCCCTCTGCCACCCAGGCTGGAGGGCAGTGGCACAATCACAGCTCACTGCAGCCTCAACCTCCCAGGCTCAGGTGATCCTCCCACCTGAGCCTCCCAAGTACCTAGGACTACAGGCGCGCAACACCATGCCTGGCTAATTTTTGTAAATTTTTTTGTAGAGACGGGTTTTTGCTATGTTGCTCAGGGCTCCTGGGCTCAAGTGATCCGGCTGCCTGGGCCTCCCAAAGTGTTAGGATTACAGGAGTGAGCCAGTACGCCCGGCCCATGCTCTAATTTTTTAATGGTCATGTGCCCATTCAGCATTCATCATTCAGGTGAGTCATAACTAGAGACTGTATAAGGGTATTGTGAAACTCTATGCAGTTCTTTAGTCATGCTGGGGTTGGGTTCTTTTAAAAATAGACCATTTCCAGATAGTAACCATGTATTCTGGATTTCCCAGGACAGCCCTAATTTCATTTTGTCCCATTGTGTCCATAAGTATACTTATGTTCCTTAGACGTTATGCCAGTTTTTGGCTTGGAAAATATGGACATCAGGCATATAAGGACTTCCTTCTTGCCAACTGAAAACAGTTCATCACAGCATAGCCTTGCTCTTTCAACCCTGCCATCCTAAACTGCCAGCAGTCTCTGATTTTGCTCCCATCTTGTATCCCCCACACTTACTTTAACCTTTTGTGAGTTAATTTATCTCTTTGGTGTCTCCTTGCCTCTGGAGTCCAGCAAATTGTGTATCCTTATACTTTCACAAAGCTACTTGTATCCTAGCATTTTGGTAATAGGATGTACTCTTTTGAAAAATGGGACACTTTCTTTTTTCCCAGGGTGCTCTTGGGGGTTGAAAACCATTCTGTGAGATACTCATCTTCAGAGGCCTCAGGAAACACATTCAGTAAGAGGCAGTACTACTACTACTACCATTTACTGAGTGTTTACTATGTATGAGAAGTTGGGTAAAATATTTTAAAAATCTCATTTAATCCTAACCACCCGTGAGGTTGGTAGTGTTCCCTTTTCACAGATAAGGAAATATACTTAGAGAGTTTAAGTGAGTTTTTCAAGATCCTACATTTGGAAATCCTTGCTATATTCCAATAAGATATTAGTTGTGCACATACCAGACTTAGAATTGTGGATGAACTACCAATGATTCCAACTCCATTATAGAAGAGAAATTTCACCTTTTTACTTGGTACCACCAGGAAATAAGTATTTCTATACTCTTGGTAGATTAATTTTTATACATTCTTCTTGTATACCAGTGGTCCTCAAACTTGAGAATGCATGAAAACCACCTGAAGGGCTTGTTACTCCTAGTTTCTGATTCAGTAAGTGTGAGAATTCAGTGTGTAAAATTAAACTTGAGACTTAATTTCTAGTAAGTTCCCAGTGATGCCAACGTTGCTGGTCCAGAGACCACACTTTGAGTCATTGTTACATACTAATTATTTTTTATTCAGCAAATCATTATTCAGTACTTATGGTGTTCTAGGCATTGTTCTAAGCACTGTGGATATAATAAAGAAAAGGTTAGGCAGGGTCTTTGTTTTCATAAAGCTTATAGTCTAATGGGACAGATGACTAATTTTATTGGGATAAGTGAACAGGGGTTGCCATAGAGAACAACAGAGTTGCTATCCTCTACTTTAGATGGGTTGAGAACCCTGTCTAAAGGATGATAGTTGGGTTTCTTTGAGGAGGTGATAGTCTAAGACCTAAAGGATATGAAGAGCTCATATGGCTTTCACGCTTGAATTTTCTTAGCTCCAACTTCTGTTGTCATCACTGGTGATGACTACCTTGGGAGAACTCCATGAATTTCAGACTGACCCCTGTGTAATTCATTCTTTGGTACTTTGTGTGGCCTTGGCCAAGCTTGATTGAATAGTTCCTTTATGATTGTTTACCCCCTCTCCACCCCAACCTTCCCCTACCATCCAGTATAGATGCAGAAGTCAGAGGAATTTTAAGAGTGGGCTAATTTTGTCTTCTGGCTTCACCTAGATCACATTCTTTGGTATATGATGGCTTGAGAAGAATATATGCTAAGGAATTGTGCCTGTGAACCTGCCATTCATGGCCACTGCCCTTACCTTATAACTATCAATGATACCTTAAGATTCTGTCTTAATTGCCAGTTTGCAAATTTGCCTCAAAAGGGGAGACAGTGTGGGAATCCACATAACTCCTTAGCTACCCTGATGTTAGGTTTCTCTAGGGAAGATTTCTAGATTCTTGCAGTCTAAGAAGGTGCTGTCAGAGCAACACAAAACCAAACTTCCCTTCCAGTTGTGGTGACTAAAGCTGGAAAAATTCTAGATATTCGAAGGAGACTTTCTACGGAACTATCATGATTTCTTGCCTTCAGAGTTTTAGTTCTGAAGTTTGATGCCTTACTCTTTTTTCCCTCCTCTGGTTCTGTCCTACCATGACTTAACTAGCTTTTCCTTTGAATCCCTCCTGCCTCTGGAGCCATTTCCTTGCTGTCTAGTTTCATTTTATTTTTTATTTTATTTTTATTTTTATTTTTGAGACAGAGTCTCACTCTGTCACCCACGCTGGAGTGCAGTGGCAAGATCTCAGCTCACCACAACTGCCGCCTCCTGGGTTCACGCAATTGATTCTCCTGCCTCAGCCTCCCGAGTAGCTGGGATTACAGGCCTACGCCACCACGCCCAGCTAATTTTTGTATTTTTAGTAGAGATGGGGTTTCACCATGTTGGTCAGGCTGGTCTCAAACTCCTGACTTCAAGTGATCCACCCTCCTCTGCCTCCCAAAGTGTTGGGATTACAGGCGTGAGCCACACCGCACCCAGCCTCATTTTATTTTAATTAAACATTTTCTCTGGTATTCTGTTCCTATGGAGGAAAAGAGATCCTTACCAGGTGCTACGGTATGAATATTTGTGACCTCCCGCCAAATTCATATGTTGAATTCTAATCCCCAAGATGATGCTATTAAGAGGTAGGGTTCTTTGGGAGGTGATTAGATCACAAAGGTGGGGCCCTCATGAATGGGATTGGTGCCCTTTTATAAAAGAGGCCCAAGGGAGCTCATTCATCCTTCCCACTATGTGAGACACAGCAAGATGTTGTTGTTTATGAGGAATGGGCCCGCACCAGACACTGAGTCTGCTGGCTCCTTAATCTTGGACTTCCTGACCTTCAGAAGTATGAGAAATAAATTTGTTATTTGCGAGCTACCCGTTTTATAGTATTGTAAATAGTCCAAACAGACTAAGACAACAGATATTTCTCTAGGTATTTTCAGGCAGAGCATTTCACTTGGCCTAGGTATATATGTTTTTTGATAACAGACTTCCTTAGTCTTCTCTCAATAAATTCCTGAACCAGAGAAGGGGAATATGAGTAATTGACTTTTCTGGTTGCCAAAGATGTCTTTAGTTTACATGAAAAATGTTTTGAACAGTTATCCAGTGTATGCTTAAATGGGCTGTCTCTTATAACACATCTGCACATACAGGCCAGAATTAACTGCGTTACCCAGATTGAAAATTTCCTTGTGGACTCAGAAGTTTCTTCCTGCTAGTCTGGTTCCTGATGGTATACAGTGGATCAACATTTTTTTTTGTTAACCCATATATCAACCATAAGAATGACTGAAATAAAAAAGGAAATGGTGTGCCAGCTCACTCATAGCTGGAGATGATAAACCTTTTCTGTTGCTTTAGAGCCAGATATCCCCGGTTGGTAGTGTCATGTCTGCTCCATATTAACAGTGTCTTGGACAAGTAAACCAATCTTGCTGAGAAGAAGAAAATGCATATAAAAGCACCTAATAGTATTTGATTCATAATATCATAATATGCTCTCACTGAATGTTAACGCTTGCTTTCCTCCTTGATGTTCTTAAAGCCCTGAAACACTTGATTGAGCAAGGCATAATCTCTCATGGTGTACCCCATCAGCACCAGAATCTTACGTTTCCCAGATATAGAATCCGTTTAAGAACTACCTGCTAAATTATATTTATTATAAAAATGATAATCTCAGAGTATCCCTACTTCTTCAAGGTATCCAAGAAAGGAAATTAACAATTTTGGGGGGTCTACCTAGTAGAGGTCTCATTGACCCAAAATGATGATAGCATTAATAATTATACCTTTATTGACAGCGTTATAATACTTAGCAGTTTCCAGGAACTTTTTAATGGATAGCATCCTTGGACTCCTGTAGCAGTTCATCAAGTAGGCAGTCCCCATCTTGCATATCTGTGTTCAAGGATGAAGGGAATAGGATGATTCCTTCATCGTCTTTTGACTGATGGATGGTGGAGTTGAGCTTTGGGCCTAAGTCTTCTGACACCCCTCCTTTCCCTGCCCTATTCCAGCACTTTTATCCTACTATGCCATTTTTTTTTTTAATCTGAGGTTCTGGTACATGATTTATCAAATTACTAGAATTCTAAGACAAAATATTTCTTAGGTGTCACCTAATTTTATCTCTGAGATGTTTATCTTCCTAAGAGATAGTTCTTACGTGTGGGAGTTTTAAACTCTACCTAGAGGTCAGAGAAAGCTGTTTATGCCTTTGATGTAAATTTTGTGCACCATACTTAGACTATACTACACATTCCAAAACAGTATTTCTTGGGCCTAGACTTGTAACAAAACTCTCTAGTGTGATGTATTCTCATTCACTCTTTTATATTAACCTATTTTATTCTTTCAGCAAACATATTTAGCCCTTACTATGTGTCAGGGGATAGGAATAGGACCGTGCAAAAAGACAACCTCTGTTTTCTTGGAGCTTACGCTGTAGTGGATAGGAAATAAGCAAAAGGGTAGTGATGTGTGCTGTGAAGAAAAATAAAGCACTTTTAAATTTTCGCCCAAGCCATGAGATTACTAAATTGTGATATCTATCAGTGACCCCTTGTAGACCTTCTAATTACTAAATTGTGGTATCTATCAGTGACCCCTTGTAGACCTTCTAAGCAAATGGGTAGTGATGTGTACTGTGAAGAAAAATAAAGCACTTTTAAATTTTCGCCCAAGCCATGAGATTACTAAATTGTGGTATCTATCAGTGACCCCTTGTAGACCTTGTAGACCTTCTAAAAAGTTAGTTATTGAGAAGATGGCCCAGGAAAGGAACATTGTCTCTGACATCCCTGTGCAGTTTCTACCTTCTTTTCCATTACTTGGACTAAGATCTTGCTTTCGTGTATGGTTGTGAGCAACCCTGATCAAGTGGAGTGTAAGGGCATGGCCAAACAAAGACAGATTGGAGAGAAAGGCTGTTAGGAATAAAGCACCTTTGGAGAAACAGTCTCAGAACAAATACTATTAGAGTTGTATTTGTCATTTATCCTTTAAATGTAATGTGTTGCCTTATAGAGTGTCACATCAAGAACACTGAAAAGAGATGTATTTCAAAATATGTATTTAGCTATACAATGTTTAACAAAACACAGCGTAAAAAGCAGCCTCCTCAAATGCTTCTAGTTTTATGGTGTACTACTGTAGAATGAGTTCTTTTTGACTGAAGTGTTTTAAAAGTTTTGAAGAACCAGGGAGTCTGCAAGTTGGAAAGAAGCCATTCTTACCATGAGGCAAATATACTTGAGTTTAATTTTTAAACTATAACTGCTGTTTGACCTTAAATTAAGACAGTCTGTTTTCATTGTGGTGTTTTACTGGTTTAACAATGAGAACATTTAAAGCAGCTGCCACCAATTAAAATGATTCATAAGTGCTGGTTGTAAATAAATATTCTTGAAATTTTAACTCAGTGAAGTCAGTCTTTTTAGTGGCACTTTCTTTCTGGAAAGCAATTTGGTAAAATGCATCGAGAGCTATAAAAATGTTCATACACTTTGATCTAGTAATTCAGTTTCTTAAATATCCTTAGAAAATAAAACTGAGATCTCGATAAACTGTAATAAATAAAGATGTCCCTCACAGTTTATCAAGGAAATAGTTGCCTAAATTATGGTCTACCTATATGATGTACCATGGGGCCATTAAAATATTTTTGAAGAGTATTAACCACATAGGAAAATGTTTATGCAATTCAGTTGAAAAACAAAACTATATAAAACCATACAGTATGATCCTAAAAATGTGAAAATATTTCCATAGAAAGAGTGTCAGGAAACATTATAAATGTTCATTTTATTTGGGTTGTGAGATTGTGTATGATATTTATTTTCTCCTTTCTACTTTTCTGTATTTTCTAGAATTTTTTTATAGTGAACATGTATTGAATTTATAGTGAATAAAAATGTTATATAAGTATTTTGATCCTTTCAATAAGGATGGCTTTTATGAATATCCAGTCCATTTACATTATTATGACATAATTTTTTCTACATTTTCAGCTTTAGAGCATTTTTTTCTAGTGAATTTTTGTTTTTAATGTTTTAATGTTTATTTTTATGGCAGATAATGTCAACAATTTTACCTCTGCTTGCTCTAATTTCTAGGTATTCTTCTTTAAAGCCAATAATTCAGTTCCCTGTTGGAATATTATTTTTCAGGTGGTTTACATCAAACAGCACACACATTCATAGTATGCGATAAAGAGAGTTGACTCTGGAGCCACAATGCCTGGGTCCAAATCTTGTCCCCACCACTTAGCAGCTATGTGACCACTGATAAGTTAATGGCTCTCTCTAATTCTCAGTTTCCCTGTCTTTAAAATAGGGGATAATAATAGTATCTGCCTCATAGGGTTGTTATAAGGATTTCAAAGAGTTATTACATGTAAGTACTTATTTTTAAAAGGCCTGGTATATAGTAAATATTCAATCAAAGTTGGCTGTTTTTAGTAGTGTGTGTGCATATATCCACACATATACATATTTTCATGATAATTTGAAAAATGCCCTTTTATATCTGCTTTTTCTTTTATACAATTTTAATTTTAAATTGAAGGGTTTTATCTTATTTTCAGATAAAATTAATTTTCCTTATATGCTTTGAAATTATTTCAAAAAGTTTTCAGCAATAGAAACCTGGTTTGTTTTCAATCATATTTTTTCCATATTTGTAATTGATCATTCACGTGGGCTGGACGGACTGAAGATCAGCTTCATTCTAGGTATAAAATAACTTTTATTTACATACACAAAGTTGATATATTCATAACCAGTTACCCTCATCTATTATTTACCTCATTTATTAAAGTACTGCTTTAATAGAGAAGGAGGGGGATGGGTAGGTGTCAGTGTACTTCCAAAATAATAAAACTACATTTGTTTCTTTTTAAACTTTATAATCTCGCCTTCTCTAATCAAACTGATACTCCCAGAAAGATTTGGAGGGAAAGAGAGCTACCTTTTAATGAATCACGTGTTGGCCTAGACCCTTACATGTATTATATAATTCTGTAGTCCAATATGAAAACTATTTTAAGTAAAGCAATCATTTGGCAAGTTTACTGTCCTGGATTACAGAATCACAAATGTGTTCCTATAGAAAACAATTTGGATTTAACTGATTAACTGTTTATTAAATAACTAATTGCAATAGTTTTTCCATTATTCTGTTTCACTTTTTTGAAACAGAGGTGTTTCTGTGGTATGTTTGCATTGGCAGAATAAAGAAAGAATCTGGGCAAGTTTGAAAGCATGAAACTGGTCACTGAAAGTTTCTTTTCAAGAATGAAGGGTTTTTTTTTTATCAATCTAATAATATTAAACAGAGACACATATAGATAATCCAGATATCTTCATCTTTAGCTGGATATTTGATTAGTATTTAATGCCAAGAAGGAGTGTGAGAAGTAGTCCCTGTGGGAAGTTATGTTTTCTTTGGTCTTTGGTTCTACAGCTATGTAGAAATTCTGGATTGAGTATGAAGTTTATTTATACATGTACATGTACATTTATCTGTGGGATTTATCTAAGAAGCAGTGGTTTGGGGTATTGTTCTTGCTGGTGAAAGAAGTGGACTGGGTGGAACTCTAGAGAAAAATTCGCTTTTAGGGATAAGCATGTTCAATAGCTCAGGTGGCAAATTTTGCTTTCTTGTATTGATGTCATAAGCTGAGTGGGTCACTGCCATTTCCAGACCATATACACCACCTTTGGCTAATTTGTCTTCTGTCATGTACCTAGCAGTTCGGCTGGAGGCTTTTAAAACCAAAGTATTTAAATATACATAGGAAGTTGTTGTACTGGTGCTTATTGGTGGCTACTGTGTTCTTTCTTATCTTCCTAGGGAGTGTGGCCCCTTTGTTTAGCTTCTGTTTCATTTGTTTACAAAGTTATAGGCTTTGAAGCAGGCAGTTCTATAGGATTGCCTAAAGAGACATGGAAAGTGAGAAGTCTGCTTTATAAGTAAGCAATTATCCTTATTTCACTGCCTTATTACCTCAGTTTCTCAGCCAGTGTCTTTCATGAATTTGGCTTTTCTCATAGGCTTGACATTGGCTTACTTACTGCTATCCTAATTTTTTTGTGGAAACTTACTTAGTTTTCTGTCTCCCAGATTAGATACTAGCTCAGTTTACTTTCTGAACATTTAACTATCAAAGCTTTGCCTGATGTGTTAGTGAGGAATTTTTTAAAAATAATTTTTGATAATTTAATGGTACACATCACATTATTTTTTCTATTCGTTCCATCATAAAAGAAATTTTCATATCTGGTTTCCTTAATGTAGGGCTCCTGTCCTTAGGTGACTGTCCTTCTATAGATATGGCATTGTTATTACAAGATTTGTACTGGTAAGACTTTGATAAATTTAGTGTTTTCCAGGACAGTAGTGAGGTAAATAGCTGTGCTGTAAGATTGTTTAAATCATCATAGCTGAAAAAAATGGGCCTTTAAAAATAGCAATAACAGAATACACATACATTACACATAATGCATGATTATTAATACTTCCTCAAGATTTTTTAGGAGTTATGAATAAGGACATTCAGATTGCACTTTTTAAAAACTCATGGAGAGAGTGTAAGAGGAGTGAGCTATTTTTGGCATGGGCTTAAAGAAGGAAATATCAGTGTGACTGGTAACTGACATGTTTGTCAAGTTCAGTTTCTACCTGAGTGCTTTAATTTCTTTTAAATTTCATTACTTTGGATTTTAGAGTTCTCAGTATGAAATTTTTAAGAGTGACTTGTCTAACCTTTGGGTTCTGAGTAGTGTGTTGCCCCTGAAATTGGTTGAGTCATTTTATATTCTTCTAAGAGTTCACTACCTGTCAAAGCTGAAAAGATCTGTCCCTTTTGCCTTTTACTTCCTGAACCATTTTTCTTTTTTTATTATTATTATACTTTAAGTTCTAGGGTACATGTGCACAGTGTGCAGGTTTGTTACATATGTCTACATGTGCCATGTTGGTGTGCTGCACCCATTAACTCGTCATTTACATTAGGTATATCTCCTAATGCTATCCTTCCCCCCTCCCCCTACCCCATGACAGGCCCCATGACATGTGTGATGTTCCCCAACCTGTGTCCAAGTGTTCTCATTGTTCAATTCCCACCTATGAGTGAGAACATGTGGTGTTTGGTTTTCTGTCCTTGCGATAGTTTGCTCAGAATGATGTTCCTGAACCATTTTTCTGCTGGCACTAGTCTTCTCTTATTTGTGATAGGTTTTCCCACATTTAGTATGTAAAACCTACCACAGAGTTTGAACCTTAATGTGACTTAGGGTTAAAGGGCTTTGAGACTTCTACTTTTGTCCACGAAGGAGTAACTGGTGCAAGACTTGCTCCTTTCCACCTTACATCTCCCATAAACAACTAGAAACCAGACAAAATACATGAAACAACTGTTTTTAGACATCAGGCAACAGACAGCACAGGACTGTGGTCACTGAGAGAAAGGGAACAAACGAAGTGAGCTCTACCATCACCCTGACTTTTTGTCAGCAGGCAGTTTCTAGACCACAGCATTGTGAGGGGGAACCCAAGCAGAACTGCAATCTTGCTGAATTGGTGAGACAGAGATAGGAACTCAGGGAGGCCTAGGTGGCAGAAATTTATGGAGCAGAATACTGGAGAGGGAAAGCTACTCAGAGACATAGCTCCAGAAATCTGCATAGATGTTCCCCTTATCTCTGGCTGAATATGAATCTGTGCATGTATCAAGGGCAACACTGTGAGGCTGGGCAGAAAACAACTACTCAGGAGCTATAAGCTGAAAACTTACCAGAGCTCATACAGACCTGAGAGATATATGAGTTCCTACAGCAAGAGTTGTGAGCCCTTGTTGAACACCCAGGGCATTCCATAGAGACTCCAGAAGGGTCATACTTTAGTAGTAAAGGCTACTTTAAAGTAAAGGACTTTAAATAATTATCCACAAATAATTTAACTGCATGACAAAACAAACTTCAACACTCTTTGAAGGGAGGACAGGAAATTCCAAACACTCAGCAATATAATGATTATAATATCTGGCATACAAAAAATTACTAGACATTTCAAGAGGGAATACAATGTGACCCATAATCAGGAGGAAGCCAGTCAGTAGAAACAGAACCAGAAATGATGGTTATAGAATTAGCAGACAAGGACTCTAAAACACCTATTAAAATGTGTTGAAGGGGGCCGGGCGTGGTGGCTCACGCTTGTAATCCCAGCACTTTGGGAGGCCGAGGCGGGCGGATCATGAGGTCAGGAGATCGAGACCACGGTGAAACCCCGTCTCTACTAAAAACACAAAAAATTAGCCGGGCGTGGTGGCGGGCGCCTGTAGTCCCAGCTACTCGGAGAGGCTGAGGCAGGAGAATGGCATGAACCCGGGAAGCGGAGCTTGCAGTGAGCAGAGATTGCGCCACTGCACTCCAGTCAGGGTGACAGAGCGAGACTCCGTCTCAAAAAAAAAAAAAAAAAAAATGTGTTGAAGGATTGAAAGGAAAACATGAATATAGTGAGTAAAGAAGTGGAAGACATATAAAGAACCAAATGGAACTTCTGGAGCTGAAAAAGTATACTATAAAAAATGAAAAATTCATTGACGAAATAAATAGCAAATTAGATGCTGCAGAGGCAAAGATCAATGAATTTGTATACGTAACAATAGAAATTATCCAATCTGAAACAGAATAGAAAAAATGGGAGGAAAAAAGCCTCAGTGAACTGTGAGACAATATCAAGCAGATTAACCTACTTGCAACTGGAGTCCCATAAGGAAAGGAGAGAGAGAAATAGGCCGAAAAAAAATTGAAGAAATAATGGCTAGAAATTTTCCAAATATGATGAAAATGTAAATCCGTAAATCCAAGAAGCTGAATGTATCCAAAACAGAAAACCCACACTAAAGCAATTATAATTTTTTTATTTTTTATTTTTTATTTTTTTATTTATTTTTGAGACGGAGTTTCACTCTTGTTGCCCAGGCTGGAGTACAGTGGCACCATGTCAGCTCACCATAACCTCCGCACCCTGGGTTCAAGCGATTCTCCTGCCTCAGCCTCCTGAGTAGCTGAGATTACAGGCATGCGTCACCACACCCGGCTAATTTTATATTTTTAGTAGAGATGGGGTTTCTCCATGTTGGTCAGGCTGGTCTCGAACTCCCGACCTCAGGTGATTCATCCACCTCGGCCTCCCAAAGTGCTAGGATTACAGTCGTGAGCCACCATGCCTGGCCTAAAGCAATTATAATTAAATTGTTGAAAACTAGTGGTAGAGCATTTTGAAAGCCACTAGGAAAAAAAGGACACATTACAGAGGAACAAAGAGAAGAACCATATACTTCTCATCAGAAACGATGGAAGTTTCCAGAAGACAATGGAATGACATCTTTAAAGTGCTGAAAAAAAAATACTGCTAATCTCAAATTTGATACCAATGAAAACACCCTTTAAAAATGAAGACCAAAAGAAATGAAGGTGAAATATATTTTTTTTCAGACAAAAATGAAAAGAATTATCACTGGCAAACCTTAACTACAAGAAATTTAAAGGCAGCTGTCCAGGCTGAAGGAAAATGATAACAGATGGAAACTTGGATCTCTACAAAGTAATGAAGAGTGCCAGATTAAGTGTGGCAAGTGCAGGATAAATATAAAAGACATTTCCCCCTCATTAAAAAATTTCTTTAAAAGTTATTGTTTAAAGGAAAATTAATAATCTATTATAGGATTATATGGCATATAGAAGTTAAAGGTATAACAGTAGCCTCAAAGGATGGGAGGGGTGAAATGGACGTATACTGTTAAGGTCTTTACATTGCTTTTGTAGTGATATAATATTAGCTGAAAGTAGGTTGCAATAAGATAAAGATGCATCGATACAACCTAGAAAAATTACTAAACAGGGCATAACTAATAAGCTAGTAATGGTGATAAAATTAAATACCAAAGTATACTCATTTAATCTTACAGTAAATGAGAAGTGGAGAACAAATGGGAAGTATAAAAAACAAATATATAAAGATGGTAGACTTAAACCCAACTCTGTCAGCGGTTATATTAAATGTAAGTAGTCTAACCACTCCAGTTAAAAGGCTGCATAAAAAATGCAAGACCTAACCATATACTGTATATAAGAAACCCACTTTAAGGATAAAGACACAGGTATGTTGAAAGCAAAAAGACAGAAAAAGATATACAAACATTCATAAGAATGCTATCGTTACTATGCCAATAAGAGATGAATTGGACTTCAGGACAGGCAGTGTTACCAGGAATGAGGGCCATGTCATAATGATAAAGTGGTTAACTCAAGAAGATAAAAATCTGTACCTAACAGATTCTCAAAATACATGAAAGAAAAAAATACACATAAAAGGATAAGTAGACAAAACTACAATTAGAGTTGGATATTTCAACATTATTAATTCAGTAATTGATAGAACAAGTAGACAAAAATCAGTGAGGAGATAGAAAACATGATCAATACTACCAACCAACTGGACCTAATTGACACTTATAAAACACTGGACCTAACATTACCAGAATACATTTTCTTTTCGAATTCACAAAAGATCTCTATAAGGAGAACTACAAAACACTGATGAAAAATCATAGATGACATTAACAAATGGAAAAACATCCCATGCTAGTGGACTAGAAGAATCAATATTGTTAAAATGACCATACTGCCCAAAGCAATCTACAGATTCCACACAATCACTATCAAACTACCAATGTCATTTTTCATGGAATTAGAAAAAACAATCCTAAATTTCACGTGGAACAAAAAAAGACCATGAATAGCCAAAGCAATCCTAAAGCAAAAAGACCAAGTTGAGAGTCATCACACCGCCTGACTTCAAATTACACTATAAGGCTATAGTAACTGAAACTAAGATAGCATGATACTGGTACAAAAATAGACAAACAGATCAGTGGAACACAATGGTGAACTGGATATAAAACCACATACCTACAACCAACTGATCTTCAACAAAGTAGAGAAGAGTAAACAATGGGGAAAGGAGTCCCTATTCAATAAATGGTGCTAGGAAAATTGGCTACCTATGTGCAGAAGAATGAAACTGGACCCCTATCTCCCACCATATACAAAAATTAAAATGGATTAAAGACTTACATGTAAGACCTGAAACTATAATAATCCTAGAGGAAAACTTAGGAAAAACTCTTCTGGACATTTTCCTAGGTGAAGAATTTATGATGAAAACTCTAAAAGCAAATGCAACAAAAACAGACAAATGAAACTTAAACTAAAAAGCTTCTGCACAGCAAAAGAAATAATCAACAGAGTAAACAGAGAACCTACAGAACAGGAGAAAATATTTGCAAATTTTGCTTCTGACAAAGGACTAACATCCAGTATCTACAAGGAAGTCAAACAACAAGAGGGGAAAAAAACCCATTAAAAGCTGGGCAAAGGACATGAACAGAAATTTCGCAAAAGAAGACATACAAGCAGCCAGCAAGCACATGAAATAACATTCAACATCACAAATCTTCATGCAAATTAAAACCACACTGAGATATCATCTCACACCAGTCAGAATGGCTACTATTAAAAAGTCAAAAAAACAACAGATGTTGGTGTGGATGTGGAGAAAAAGGAATGCTTATACATTGTTGGAGGGTATGTAAATTAGTTCAACTTTTATGGAAAACAGGATGGCCATTTCTCTAAGAACTAAAAATAGAACTACTGTTTGACCCACCAATCCCACTACCGGGTATCTACCAAAAGGAAAAGAAATAATTACATTAAAAAGACACCTGTACTCATGTGTTCATCGCAGCACTATTCACAATAGCAAAGTCATGGAACCAGTGTCTAAGTGTCCATCAACAACTGACTAGATAAAGAATATGTGGTGTGTCATGCACCACGAAATACAATGCAGCCATTAAAAAAAGAATGGAATTGTGTCCTTTGCAACAACATGGATAGAGCTGGAGGTCATTATCCTAAGTAAACTAAGAAACAGCCAAATACCATGTATTCTCACTTGTAAATGGGAGCTAAACAGTGAGTACACGTGGACATAAAGATGGAAAGAATAATAGACACTGGAGACTCCAAAAGTGGGAAGGGTGAGAGGGGAGTGAGAGTTGAAAAATTACCTATCCAGTTCAATGTTCACTATTTGGGTAATGGGTACACTGGAAACCAAGTCCCCACCAGTACACAGTATACCCATGTAACAACAAGCACATGTAAAGCCTAAACCTAAAAGAAAACAAAGACAAATAAAAAACCCTTAACTGTTTTCATTGTTTTGTTTGAAGTGTTATGAATTCCCTGACCATCCTGCATACACAGTCAAATGGAAATACCAAAACAAAGTTCCATACAAGTTTTTAACGGCATAAAAAATAGGAGTTGACTGTATCAATTAATATTCATTCTAAAATTTCTGGACCTAGTTCTTCTGTTATTCTTAGTTTTGCTTAACATTTAGCTTAGGAATTGGAAGACTTCAATAGAAGCTCTTTTTTGCCTGATTTGTTTTATATTAAAATAATTATTATTATTTTTTTTTGAGATGGAGTCTTGCTCTGCCGCCCAGGCTGGAGTGCAGTGGCCCGATCTTGGCTCACTGCAAGTTCCGCCTTCTAGATTCATACCATTCTCCTGCCTCAGCCTCCCGAGTAGCTGGGACTACAGGCGCCCACCACCACGCCCTGCTAATTTTTTGTATTTTTAGTAGAGACGGGATTTCACCATGTTAGCCAGGATGGTCTCGATCTCCTGACCTCGTGATCCGCCCGCTTCGGCCTCCCAAAGTATAGGCGTGAGCCACTGCACTCAGCCTAAAATAATTAATTTTTTTTAATAGTAAAGACTAAATCTCAAACCTTAAAGCCCTTTGAACAAATGGGTTCAGAATAGGACTTCCAAATAGAAATTACTTCATTTTTGAAATCTATAGCAAAATATCATTTAAAATTAAGCTGTATTTTCAGGTAATAGAGATTTGTGGTGTTTTCCTATTATCAGGAAAAAAACCCCACAGCTATTTTTCCCTTTAAATGTTACTATATATTAAATTTAATACCCACTGCAGTGTAAACTAAGAAAATATGTGCAAAAATACTGTTTTTTTTCCAATTAAGGTAGTCTTTCTCATCTGATTTAGGGCTCTAAAAATCTATAAGATTGTCTCAGCATATCAAGTCTGGGACTAATTTTTTTTTTTTCGTTTGCTGAAAATTGTTGATTTGCTCTTGTTAAAGGAAGAAATGGTTCTTTCAGTTCAAAAATTGGCAGAATCAAGCTAATCCCTTAAAGTATGCTTGTGCTTTGGCTGATTGTATGTCTGTGGTGATTACCCTTGATTAACAACAGCAAAAAATTCTACCTTCCCAATCATCTGTTAGACTTTAGTCTGCCTCCCTTCCTCTGGCATTTGCCAGTTAAATTGGAATTATATAAATGGGAGAAAGAGAATATAATGCTGCTATGATAGAATTTCTTGGAACACCAGGCAAAGAAAAGTATTAAAAGATTGGTCCTGATCCCCGCTTTCAGATATTTGTGGTCTCCTATACTAATTTATGCTGTCTATCTAAGCAGTATGATCTTACTTTCCTGAGCCCTGTGGGATACAGGCTATTTATTATACAAAGGTTGGAGGGAGGAGTGTGGTATAAGGAAACAGTGGTGATTTAGTGCATTTTCTTTATCTACAGCAAATGGTTGGATGAGAAATACATCTGAATCTTAACTTCTCGACCCTGCCTCAGATTAGCCCCTCCTATTTCTCTCCATTCCTCTCAATTTGAATTTCAAATTATCGGGAGGAGTCTCATTCATTCTATAATATGAACTACTTAATCAAATAATCAGATCAATGCCTAGCTGAGGAGTTGTTAACCAATGGTATAATAAATGGAAATTTTGATTTGGAGGAAATTTGTATTTAACAGAGGACCTGGGTTTGATGAAGTCCGGCTAGACAACAGGAAAAAATGAAGTGAGAAGGCTGAGGGAGATCAGAAAGAATGTTGGGAAGCCATCAAGCATAAAATGGTAGGCTTTGCTGTGGGCTTCTAATGGTGATAATGTAGAAACTTATAAATTGGGGCTAGTGTTTCTAGGCTGATGCAGCATTTCTAGTTTGTCCTGGTGTCTTCTCAGCTAATCTTTCTCTCCCCTACTGGGAGAAACAGGAGGAAGAGGAGATTGTGCTTATGCTCACCTGTGTGGTGCTATGTAGTATTCATAGGATTTTCCTATGCTTTGGTCTTTGAGAAGACACCTAGGTTTGCCACTCACATTTTTTTTTTTCCTGTAGTGGGGGAAAAAAAACCCATATTAAACAAGTAGTAAGAAAATTTGGAGGACTTGCCAGGTTCTAACACTAACCAGTTTGGTGACTCTGCACTGTCTGCCTGGATCTCTTTTTGTATTTCACCTGTAAAATGAAAAGCAAATGGATTATCTCTTAAAGACTCTTTCAGTGAGTGAGCTTAGATACATTGTTATATACACTTTAAACTATATACTGAAGTTTGGGTTAGGGATTTGTAACGGACTGAATTGTAACCCCCCCAACCTCTACATTCCTATGTCCAAGCCCTAACCCCTAATGTGACTGTGTTTGATAAGGCCTATAAGAAATTAATTAAGGTTTAATGAAGTCATGAAGATGGGGGCCTGATCCAATAGGATTATTGTCCTTATAAAAGACTCTTGGAGAGCTCGTGCTCTCCCTCTCCCTGCACACACTCAGAGGAAAGGCTATGTGAGTACAAAGTGGCCGTATAGCAGCCTTAAAGCCTAGTAAAGGAAGAGAGCCTTTACCAGGAACTGAACTCTGCCAGTACCTTAATCTTGGGCTTTCTAGCCTCCTTAACAGTGAGGAAATAAATTTCTGTTGTTTATGCCACCTAGTGTATAGTATTTTATTATGGCATCACTATTACATGATTTAACCATATTAGGTATGTTTTTATGAATTGAATCTGTAGTTTATATGATTTAGAAATGTAAAGCTTCTTTTTGTTGAAATAGGAAGTGAAAGGTTTTTACCTGGTGGTGGAAAGAAGACATCATCATTTCTATACTTCTGCAAGCTGCTAGATCCTGGGGAATTATGGTATTTTTAGCTGGATGTTATGAGGAATATAGTTGTATTTTTGAGCTAAATTGCTGAGAAACCTGAATACAGTTGAGAAACAATCATTATTTGATGGCAGAAGAACAGAACAAGTTACAGGGCTTCTCTCTTTTCCTGTGTCCCCCCGCCCCGCTCCAATATAAATAACCTTGTTGAGTACCCCATTCTATTAATTATTATAATTATTATTGCACTGGTAGAGATTGATGTTATTTTGTTAATATTGCCTCCTATGAATCTCATTCTAAAAAATCTCATTCTAAAGAAGAGCAAATTGCCAGAGTCTAAGACTTTTTTGTAACCTCTGCTTTGCCTTGATATGGCAGGAGAGATGGGGTTTAAGGTAAAATATTATTAAGTAAATACACCTTTTTCATTGTATCACTGAATTGTATTCTGCTCCTGCAAATATATTTCTGATTTGTTCTGGCTCACATCAATAGATGGGGAGTGTCCTGTTCAGATTTACATTGCTTTTTGTACTTTTGCTGATTGTATGCAACTACATTTCCCTAGAGCTACTGTTGACCTGACAGTTATTGGCTGCTAGTTGGCAGGGAGGATTCATCTAGATTAGATGGTTACTTCCTGTTCCTGTCTACAGACAAGAAAAAATGGAGTGTTTACTTTTCTCCAAAGGTTTCTCAGAAGTAGGAAAATTACTTTAAAAGCTTTGTCTGGTTACCTTCAGATAAACATTTTCCTTAATATTTCATCTCATTTTGAGCCCTCTTCTAGTTTGTAGTATTTTTTCAATGTATGTAGGTGGCCTCAAACCATATGGCAAACGCATTTTCCCAAAACATCCAATCTTTGTCTTACTATGAACTGGTTTTCTGTATTTTTTTTCTCATTGAGCAGCTCCTCTCAACAGGCTCAAAACCCTTTTTCTACTTTGATCTGCCTCTGATTATGCTGATGTATTAGGTCCTTTTTGGAACTCATACATGTTTTAATAGCACATTTAAAAATGAAATTGCCTATTCCTTCCTTCTGTGTTGCGTGAAGAAAAAAATTTGTTCCTATTTTTAGATAATATGTATTGAACATTCTCGTAGTCATTGCCCTGTACAACGTGGTTATCACACACAAGATACAATCTCTTGTGCTCAGGGATGTTTATTATGTTTCTGTCTACTTTAAAATGCTTAACTTCCCGGGTTCTTATCCCCATTAAATGTTGCTTTTAGGTATTTTAGTTGTTTTTAATTCCATACACATGTACTTTATAAAATGTGTTGGATGAGCATTTGTAATGAGAAATTAGAGTCCCAGATTTTTATTGAATAGTTTTATTCTGTCTACTAGAAGTCTGACCTCTTCCATCTTCAGGCATCTGTCCTAAACACAGTGAGGTTGTGGAGTAGCACTCCCTCCCATCTTTGACACAGATACTTCCCCGCAATCCCAACTCCCAAAGTGGATGTTGCCTGGGGCAGGTAAGGATCAGGGAGAGTACAGATGATTCTGTATCTGCTCTACGTCTTATGAAGGCTCTTGAGAACACATAGTCCACAGTGCTTCAAATTCAAAGAAATGTTAAATCTGAAAGAGCCCATAGCAAGTTATCAAGACTGTCAGACTACTTCCTGTTTCCTGAATGTGCTGTGCACTTTTACATGTCCATGCCCTTGCTTGTTTTGGAGCATCTTTGCTCCTCAGGCTGCCTTGTAAAATGCAGCTTGTCCTCCAGCAACCTAAGCTCTGAATTAATCATTCTGTCATCAGTGATAGCATGGTATTATAAGAAACTAGTAATATATAATTTCTCCCACCATATGTTTGAGTGCCCTGCAACGTATTTCATAGTATAGTGTTTAGTTTGTGTTATTTTTCTACTTTAAGTTTTAAATGTTTACTTGAGCAGATAGGGTTATATTATAGTAAGAATGGCGTATGTGTAGATTTCCTGGGATAAATAAGAAAGTAGAAGGTAAAACACTTAAATGACTTTCATTTCTAGTGTTTTTGATAGGAAATGAATTCACTCACACTTTTAGGTTTCTCATGGCAGTCACTGAGGAAGAGAATATACAACATAGTTCTGCCTTATTCAGAAACCATCATGGTATTTTAAAAACATGCTATTATCTATATTACATTGTGATTCACTTCATTCTGAAGCTGCCAAAAGACCTGTCTTACATAGAGATACTTTGTGTAGCCATTGTTATGGGAGAGGATTGATACATTTCTGTATTTCTGATTTCTTAATTTATGATCATATGCTACTTCTGTGATCGAAAAATAAAGTTTTTTTTTTTTTTTTTTTTTAAAAAGAAGAGACAGGATGGCGATCATTAAAAAGTCAGGAAACAACAGATCCTGGAGGGGATGTGGAGAAATAGGAACGCTTTTACACTGTTGGGAGTGTAAATTAGTTCAACCATTGTGGAAGACAGTGTGGCAATTCCTTAAGGATCTAGAACTAGAAATACCATTTGACCCAGCAATCCCATTACTGGGTATATGCCGAAAATATTATAAATCATTCTACTATAAAGAGACATGCACATATATGTTTATTGCAGCACTATTCACAATAGCAAAGACTTCAGACCAACCCAAATGTCCATCAATGATAGACTGGATAAAGAAAATATGGCACATATACACCATGGAATACTATGCAGCCATAAAAAGGATGAGTTCATGTCCTTTGCAGGGACATGGATGAAGCTGGAAACCATCATTCTCAGCAAACTAACACAAGAACAGAAAATCAAACACCACATGTTCTCACTTATAAGTGGGAGTTGAACAATGAGAACACACGGACACAGGGAGGGGAACATCACACACCGGGGCCTGTCCGGGAGTTGGGGGCTAGGGAAGGGATAACTTTAGGAGAAATACCTAATGTAGGTGACGGATTGATGGGTGCAGCAAACCACCATGGCACCTGTATACCTATGTAACAAAACTGCACGTTCTGCACATGTACCCCAGAACTTAAAGTATAATTAAAAAAAACAGAGAGAGAGACAGGCTGGGCTTGGTGGCTCACACCTGTAATCCCAGCACTTTGGGAGGCTCAGGCAGGCAGATCACGAGGTCAGGAGTTTGAGACCAGCCTGACCAACATGGTGAAACCCCGTCTCTGCTAAAAATACAAAAATTAGCCAGGCATGGTGGTGCACACCTGTAATCCCAGCTACTTAGGAGGCTGAGGCAGGAGAATTGCTTGAACCCAGGTGACGGAGGTTGCAGTGTGCCGAGATCACACCACTGCACTCAGCCTGGCAACAGAGCAAGACTCCATCTCAAAACAAAACAAAACAAAAAAGTGGTTGCTGATATTGACTATGCCAGGTTAGAAACTGAAAAATGAAGAGGTGAACTTCATCCTTAAAGATAAGGTTTAAATTTTAAGATACTGGTATTTATACGAGTAATGAAAAAATCGGTGAGAAAGTAATCTCATCTAATTCTTGTCTTCCTGATCAGTGGTTAGTCAAGAACAATTGGAGAAAAATTTCCAAATGGAGCATTAGAATCTTGTCTCAAGTTATAACAGGTTTATTGCATATGATATAGAAAGCAAAAAAAAAAAAAACTGGCTTTTACCTTTTGTTTGTTATTTTAATACCTTTAGTGTAGGTCGTCCTTCACTTGAATGCTAATGTTGACAGTAACTTGACCTTATACTTTAGTCATCTTTTTGAATGCCACTGGACATTTGGCTCTTGGAAGATGGTAACTCTTAGTACTTCTCCCTGGTTTGTATATATTACTTATTTGGGAACCTATCTGCCATTGTGGCTGTCAGAGCTCAGCATAATTTAAATGTTTAAGGTGGGTGATTGAAGTACTTGAATGAGATATCTTTTCATCCATCTGCTGATGACTCACTAAAGAGTATTTTAAAGAAAGGATGTTCTCCAACTCACCAGTGTATTACAGGAAAAAAACATATGGTATATCCCCTTAAAATTTAAGTTTTTAGAAAGCAGAAATGCGTTATTCCAGTATTACTGTGAATACTTATATTACCATAGACCATCCCCATTGTAAGGTACTTATCTTTTTATAAAATGTCCTAAAATGGGTAAATTATTTCATAAAAACTGGCATACAAAGTTGCTCTAATTAGAACGTAATTGTTTTTAGACTTAACCATTAATTGAGGCTGTCAGTAGTTTGCAGCAGAATCCAAACATCTACTGTGTTAAACTTCATCTAAAACCACATTATTCTTGATGATATTTTGTTACAATTGATACTTTGTTCTTTGATGCTTGAGAGATTGTATTTGCAGGTAATACTTTTATCTAAAATTTTAAATGAAATTTCTGGTTTCAGAGTATTATTTTGTTAATGTCTGCTGTTGCCCTTCACCTCTCTGAACCCTACTGATTTTTCTAGGTCAAGCTAAAGAATGTCAAGCTTGATGAAGTTTTCTTCTATCTTAATAACTTAAATTATGGCATTTGGACATGGTTTATAGTATCCATTTCCTTTTTCCTTGTATTAGTTAGCTGTGTAATAGTTATGCCTGCCTCTTATACTGGCTCCTAGAGAGCAATGACTGTGTTTTAGGCATCCTTGTAGCACCTTTCACAGTACATATCCCCTATATTTTCAGGAAGTATTTATGAAAATCATTGGTTTTTATCCCGGATTTTCCAAATTAGACTTACAAATAAGTCAGTAATTTGAGGTTTAAATGAGTAATTACACAGTTAGCCATAATGATTAAAGCTCTGTAGTTAAGATTGCCCAGGTTTGAGTGCCTACTTCATTATATATCAACTGTGAGACTCCCTCATCTGTAAATAGGAATGTTAGTATCAGCCTCCTAGAATTGTTGATGAAGATTAACATAATTAGTTTGTTTAAAACATTTATTGAGATGCCAAACATATAGGATACACTCAATATAATGTAGCAGTAGTATAATATAACTTTTGCTAAATGTGGTCCTATTGGGCTGGCCTCTGAGCCCCTTGAAGGCCTGTCTTTTGGTCTTTATATCTCAGGCACCTAACCTAGCAGACAGTCAATACTCAATAAATACTTGCTTGAATTGAATTGATTTATTTACCCTATTTTTATCTTCCATTACAGCCCACTGTTTGTAACATGGAAGATTGGTCGAGACAAAAGATTACGTGGATGCATAGGTACTTTTTCTGCCATGAATTTGCATTCAGGACTCAGGGAGTACACACTTACCAGGTGAAGACCAATTTTTGTTACCTCTGCTTTTACATTAAAAAAAAAACTTATGAAACTTGAATCGAATACTTTAACTCCTTTTACTGAACTGTCAACGTTCTTGTCTTCCTTCATGTCAGGTTTTTCCTTTGTCTTTGACCATTTACCTTCTCTCTGGTAAAATGTTATTGATATATATTACCATAATATAAAATACTGTGATTAATATATTCTGCCATCGATGTTTTGAAGTGTTTTTTTTTTTCTTCCAGTGGCCAGCTTATTTTGTATAACTTGAAAACCAATGACCAAATGTCCATGGGTTACCAAAATATGTGATTTCTATAGGAACAGTCATTATTTCTTCCCTCTTATGTTTTTTAAAAATAATTGTTGTCTCTTTCATCTTACACATTTTGTTACACTTTTAAGTACTTTTGAAATTGAAAGGAGAGCCTAGGAAGAAAGTGATGCCGCAGCCTAGCAGTATAATCATTCACATTCACACTTCACCCAGAATTAATTGTAGCTTGTTTATTTTCTTTTATCTAACACAAGGACAAAGTAATTCCTCATTACAGTTGTTTAAAACTTTGTTCTTAATTTCTGAATTCACAAAAAGCTATCTAGCACACAATGTGAGTTTTTTGGTTCAAGTTTAGATTTCAAGCAAATTGTGACCCAAAATTATTTCAAAAGAAGAAAATTCCTTAAATAATAATCTATTAGTAAAGGAATTTCCTGTTTTTGTTCACATTTTAGGGTGATTATCTGATACAGTTTCTATAGTTGTAATATGCACAGTGTCTGTCCAACAAGAAATTGCTCCCTGCTGACTATTGGTACTTGGGGCATGTTGCTCAACCTCCATAGGTAAAATAGTAATTACAGTATTTTGTTCTATATACTTAATAGAGGTGTTAGGAGAATGAAGTAATAATCACTATTTTACTTCAGGATTAATGTGGAACATTAATTATTTTACTGTAGAACTGCATAAATGCAGGCTCATAGCACCAGTTAATAAAATGCTGTAACTGAGTTTGGTATCCTCATATTTGAAGGTATGCAGTAGCTCACAGCTGCAGGATTTTCTCAGCTTACAGTGAAGCCCAGAAAAAAAACCAGTGGCTTGGAGGATCATATTAATTTTTTAGCTTTTCACAGGTATAAGAAACTGGGTGTTTGGATTTGATTAAATAACATACAGGCTGTTAGGATTGAAACACATATTCTGGAAATAAATTCAACTTGTTAAAGATAATATAAGTACTAGTCTAGGCATGTTAGATTTTTTTTTTTCTGACATAAAATACAGTGGGCTCATTTTTGGGACTTCAGCAAATTCTGCCAATGGCTACCTTTTTGGGACAGGTACATATTAAATTACACATTTAATACTAATCAATGGCAATTTATTGTACATTTCCCAAAATAAGTTATGAGGAACACTGGTTCCTTTGCGCTACCTGAAGAAAAGAATTCTATGACCAAATAAGTTTGGGAAACACTGGTTAAAAAATGTAAACAACTCTGCTCACTGTAGGACTTCTCAGAACCTTTTATGTTAATAGTGTTATGTATATCTAAGAGAGAGAAATAGAATGTAGCATTTTCCAGGCTTATTTGACTACAGGACCCTTTTATCCTCCCACCCCAAAGTCTGAGTGTTCCAAGGAAAACATTTTTGGAAACACAAGTCTGTTTTCAAAACAGAATATTGCTTTATATTTGGGTAGTAAGAGTTGGTAGTATAGAAACCCTTTGTGCTTTCTAGTGAAATTGTAGCAGAAATCCCATTATCAAACATTATATACCTTAGAAATCTTTTGTAGTACTAACTGTGGTAGCAATTGGGTTTTGTTTAAAGAAAAAAATAAATTCTTTTGCCTATGTTGGCAAGGGGTGAAAACATCCAACTTTTCTAGACTTGTCCATTTATATCCTAGGGTAATGACCAGAAGAATTACAGTATAATTTTCTGACAATAATGTGATTCTGAATGAATTGTTCAAATACTTGAAGTTGGAAATTTGCCTACATTTGTATACCTTGTTACCCTCATTGCAATCTATAGCTCTTCCTGTTTACTTTTCAACTTTTTTTCTCATGTTTCTATACAGCTTCCTCAAATTGTATATATCACGTTAAAGAGGCATGTGTGTGTGTGTGTATACATATGTTTGTGTGTGTATACACACATGCACATACCTGGTTTTACTTCTCATTTTTGTTTGGCTTAATTTCTTTTGTTTAACAAGATATTAACAATCATACTATTTGGAAAAGATGAACAAAAGAAAACAAGTCTTACAAAATACAATTAAGCTTTTTTTTCCTGGATTCATTTTAGCATCAAAAGTTGTAAGGAGTCATTTTTAAAAGTTGGAATATAATATTTTTCTGTCCAGTAGTGTGCTCGTATTATGTTATTATGATTATTTTTGTTAACGGCTGCCATTTATTAAGAATTTACTACGTCAGACATTGTTGAGGAGCTTTACATGCATAGTCCTTGTAATAATTCTTAGGTACTAATATCTACATTTTCAAAATGAGGAAACTGAGAATTAGGTAATTTAAATAATTTACCCACTCACACATCTATTAAATGATAGAACCAGGATTCAAACCCAGAGCATGTGTCTACAAAATCCATCCCCTAACCGAGATAAAATTTTCTGATTATTTATGTTTTGCAGCTTTGTCATGAAAATAATGAACTTGAAAGCAAGTTAGTATAAATTTTATAAATCATAGATCAGTAATCCTTCAAAAGTTCTAGTTAGGAGTTAAGACTGAAATTTTGCAACAAGAAAATCCATAGATATTATTATGGAAAGTATACAACTCAGAGTTGTATAGCCCAGACAGAAGAAAATTGACTTGAACTAATATTGTATTAAGGATAAAGCTTATTACAAAACAATACTACTGTAGGATGGGAAATTGTATTCTTTGGCTACATGGACTAGACTTTAAGAATACAATTTTTTTTGAACATAAAAGTTGGTGATTCTTGGCCTCTGGTCGTCCCACCTTAAAAACCCATAACTCACAAAATGAATAAATAGAATTAAATGAACTTAGAGGATGGGGCATAAAGGAGGGAGAAAGCAAAACAAAAAACAAAACAAAACAAAACAAAAAATAAGCAGTGAAATTAAAGGCATTCTAGGTATAGGCATCTTTTTAAAAATTTGAATATCCAGTTCATCTGTGATTAGATAGACTATTGTTTGATTTTCAGAATGTTACTCAATTATATCTCTTCTTTTTTTTATTGTGGGGAAATATATGTAACATAAAATTTACAATTTTAACCATTTTTAAATGTATAGTCCTGTGGCCTTAAGCACAATCATATTGTTGTGCAGTCATCACCACCATCCATCTCCAGAACGTTTTTCATCTTCCCCAACTGAAACTCTGTACCCATTAAACATGAACTCCACATTCTTCCTCCTCCAGGCCCTGGCAACCAGCATTCTACTTTGTGTTGCTATGAATTTGACTACTCTAGGTACCTCATATCAGTGGAATCGTATGATATTTGTCATTTTGTGACCAGCTTATTTCACTTAGCATAATGTCTTCAAGGTTCATCCATGTGGTAGCATGTGTCAATTTACCTTCTTTTTAAGGCTGAATATTCCATTGTATGTATATACCACATTTTGTTTATCCTTTCATCCATTGGTGGACGTTTGGGTGGGTGACTTCTACCTTTTGGCTGTTGTGAATAATGCTGCGATGAACATAGGTGTGCAAAATATCTGTTTGAGTACCCTTTTTCCTCTTAAAAGTTAACCAGTTTATAGAAGACAGTGATCTAGCTTGTGTGTAGTCCCTTAACTCTAAAACCTTTCTTAAAAATATGACCAGGTATTTTTAAAAATGAAATGCCTATCCTGAATTAAGTTTTTATTTATAAATAAAATTATAAACTTTTAATTTTAATAAAATTATTAAAACTTTTAAAATTAAAGTACTTGTCATAGTCAAGTTGTATGTTCAAATATGACCAGGTATTTTTTAAATGAAATGACTATCTTGAATTAAGTTTTTTAAATATATATATATAAACATAATCTTTTAAATGTAAAATACTTGTCAAAGTCAAGTCATATGTTCTCCTAATTGAAATTTTGATTTTAGATTGAAATAAAATCTTATAAAGAGACTGAGGATTTCTTCTCAATTGTGAAAATACATAGTATCTGTGTAGGTAATGAAAAGTTTATGAGAAGTACATGGAACTATTATAAATAGACTATTCTTTCCCTGACCTTGAAGGATCTGGGTAAAAGCAGGAAAGATTATAGAAAATAAGAAGCAGGATGGAGAGCTCAGAATTATTGATAAAAGTCTATCCATAGAATTTGGTGATAAAGTCCACAAATTACCCTATTTATCATTGCTCAAGACTTCAAAGTAGAAATATTCTTTGTCTGAGCTGAAGGAGATAATTTCCAGGTATTGTGTTTATGGCTTTTATATATTAGAAAGCAGAGGCAGATTCATTTCCCCAATTTTAGTACTTAGAAAACATACTTTTATAGAGTGGAGAATTACCACTAATATAGATGAATATAAACATCTCAGTCAAAAAAGATTCCTGGCCGGGCGCGGTGGCTCACGCCTGTAATCCCAGTACTTTGGGAGGCTGAGGCTGGCGGATCACGAGGTCAGGAGATGGAGACCATCCTGGCTAACACGGTGAAACCCCATCTCTACTAAAAATACAAAATAATTAGCCGGGCGTGGTGGCGGGTACCTGTAGTCCCAGCTACTCAGGAGGCTGAGGCAGGAGAATGGCATCAACCCGGGAGGCGGAGCTTGCAGTGAGCCAAGGTTGCGCCACTGCACTCCAGCCTGGGCGACAGAGCAAGACTCTGTCTCTTAAAAAAAAAAATTCCTTAAAATTTTGGCTAATAAATTTCCCAGCAAAATGCAGATCTATTTCTTTATGTAAATTCAAGTTGGCAGTAATTTTTCTAGAACACGTAAGTAATTAATAGATGTATTCTTATTCAGCAAAACAGGATTGTGGTCTGTCACCACACTTAAAAGACTATCTTTTTTTCTCCTTCGTTGTACTTAGACCTCTCGGCAGTGAAATAATTATGCAGGTGCTGGCAGTTCTAGAGCTTGATTGTGAACTATGCCACTTTTGTTGAACTACTTAATTCTAAGAAATTAGCAATGAAAGTTTAGCCCTTTCTAGGGAACAGTAAGACCACATAAAAGGTGATGTGCTATGTTTTGTTTTGGAGTTTTATTTTGTTCTGTGTGGGTTAGTGGGGTTGTGTGTCAGGGGAGTTTGAGGGGGGATTGATTGCTTGCGTGGTACAAATGTTCACTTTCTATTAGATTTTTTGAGACATTGAAAATAGCTAACAAACCTACTTTATTACTTTTGAAGGTCCTAGCTAGATTGGGTACTTATGGGATTCATTGTAAACTGAATTTCCTTTTATATTTTGGTGTTGTAATCTGGCATTTTTCTAAAGCAGTATGAGTTTAAAGCCATTATAAGCAGCGTAATATTTTCCCTGTCATAGTAGACTATCTTGTGATCATTTTTATTCTTGATTATTTGGGTAACCACTCTAGGCTCATTATGAATAATTAGATTAAACAAGTTCGTCCTCCCTCTCATTTAATATTAGTCTTTATGGTAGCATCACCCAGATTGATTTTTCTTATGAAAAGAAAAGCTGTACGAATCACCTCTGACTGTACATTATTGTTATGGAAGCTCATTCTGGAGATGTTAAGGCCAAACAATTTTTGGCAAGTGGTTGTGGCAAGACTTCTGGCTAAAGTATGCATTTTGGGGAAATAAATTAGATGTATCACAAACAACGCAAAATTAATTAGTTTAATTTACAACCTACATTTTTTGCCTTTTTATAAAAGAGATGATGGCCTGAGTCCTAAAACTTATACCTAATTTGATAGTTTCAGTTTATTAATTACAAAATGAGAAACATTTGTCAGATTTTATAGGCACTTAATTTAAGGTACAGTTTGGAACCTAGGTTGTTGTACGCTGTTTACTCAAAATTATCCACAGGAAAGCAAGGTGAACTATCTGCTCAAATCTGGAATCCTCATTTTAGCCATGAGGTTAATGCACTCCTTCATTATCCCAAGGTTGTGCTAATGTGCAGAGATGTAGCCACAAAATTCCCAGCAGAATATGGAAACTAAACAGCAGGAACCATTTGCAGAATGGGTAATGGCTCCTGAATTGTAAAGAATTGTCTGAATTCATATAGCACCTACTGCCACAGAAATTAAGTGTAGTGAGTATATCAGATTCTAATTCCTTATCACATCTTTCAGATCTTCAGAGTTTCCAGTTGGAATCTCCCTGCTGCTTTGATTAAGAGCCACAGGCAAAATGCCTGGGGCAGAAAAGGCCATCTGTGAAAAGGTGGTGTTGAGAGAAGCTGAAAATGGGCTTTTTCAGCGCTAGGGCTCTTGGTTCTTAAGTTTGATAGGGAGAGAGTGAACTATAAGAAATTTACCCTATTCTTACATCTATCTGTAAAGTTTAATACCTCTCTGGTCCTTCGAGGCTGTTTCCCCTTTTAGTCATGTTTAAACAGTTCATCCTGCAAATCTTGTCTTAATTTTGCCTTAGGAGTTTATGATATATTAGGAGAGATAAGTTATCGAAATAATTGTAGTCCTAGGTAGAAAGCAGTTTTTCTCAAGAAGCAGAGGAGGTGATACTGGATGATTACTACTCTATATCTGTTATAAAAGCTAAAATGTATTTAAAGGTATCTATGAAATTATTTTATTTGGTTCATCCCTAGTTCACTTTTTATAAAAGCAAAACAGTATGTACCACTTTCTGGCTTGTTTTTATCCTACATGGTCCAAAAAGGTCAAAATTATAGGGATGCATATAAATCATTATTATCAAAGCAACCATATACAAGGTGTTGGGTATTTATATTTTAAGAAATTTGTAATACATATTTTAAAGGGGAAAATGATCTTGTCATAGAAGAAAAAGCCTTTGAAATAGAGGACTCTTAAAAGAGTGTGCATGCACATGCACACACACACGGAGTTTACCAAACATTAGCTAGAACCAAGTTGGATTATAGCTCTGATGCTTGGCAAATGAAGAAAATTAAAAGTTATACTTTAGATTTCACTTTCCTCTTCTCTTGTTAAAGTGAATTCATATTTTGTTTTGGTACAGTAAACTGATATCTGTCTCCTTTCCTGAGAGTCATTGTCTGCGATAGTCTTCATTTTTTCAGACGAATGACTGAGATGGTAAAGCTAAGTTAGCACACAAATATTGTATGCAATTATTACATTAGATGTGGCCTAAAATTATAGACATTAAAAATATATTTCTTTTGTCTGAATATTTACATAATAAATATGGGGCTTATTTATAAGTGTCTAAAGTATTTGAGTCATTAGGACCTGAATGAACAGGAGGACAGATTTGTATCTTAGTGTTCTGGAAGAATAAGATGGTTATGCTTTGATGTAACTAAAGGTGATTATCATGCAAATCGTATGCTTTTACCACTTTTAAGGGGACAATGTTAGGAATTTGAGTACTTTAAAATAATTGAAAGTTGAGGTTTTGGTGTAGCAATTGAATATTAAAATTTTAGTTATGATCTTATGAGCATGAGAAATACTTTTTAAAAGTAGAAGGCAAAAGAAATGAAGCCCTTCTCTGTGATCTTTCCCCTTGTCTCAAACTTTAAACTGCCTTAAATGTGGTTATCCAAAGTAGTAGTCCTTGGAAAAAACTTACTTTTCATCATTGATAACAATTTGTTGATCTTTAAATGCTAAACACTTATTGCATCATAAGTCCTTTATCTTGCATCATAAATATATTTTTCTTAGAAACAACTCTAGTTTTTCTTACATTCTCTCTTAATTTTTAAATAAAGAGCAAACTTTCAACATAAAAGTCCTGTCCTAAGGAACTACATTATCTGATCTACTTCTTGTTAACAAAAGAAATAAAATATATCTATGTTTATATAACAAAATAGACATGGACAAATTGTAACATTTAAAAAATTTTCTATTGGAATAGAATTTCATAGATGCTAGGAAATTCTAAAGATGGAAAACAATATAGTTTGACGTTTTGGTCAACAGTGGACTGCATATACAACAGTGGTCCCAAGATTATAATACTGTAATTTTACTCTATCACTTCTATGTTTAGATGCACAAATACTTATGATTGTGTTACAGTTGCCTACATTATGCAGTATAGTAACATGCTGTACAGCTTTGTAGCCTAGGAGCAATAGGCTATATCATATAGCCTAGGTGCGTTGTAGACTATACCATCTATGTTTGTGTAAGTACACTCTATGATGTTCACACAACAATGAAATTGTTTAATGATGCATTTCTCAGAATGAATCCCCACCATTAAGCAATACATGACTGTATTTAATACATTCTTTTGAGAATGAAGCTCTAATTATTGTTAATATCAAATATGCAGTGTACTTTTCAGTATATTTAAAATCTAAAAGTGAAGAAAATACATTTGGATTCATAAGGTACAGATTTACACTTGGTCTCATGTTCCGAAAACTCATTTTTATTAATTTTACTTCAGCTCAAAAAATTATCCTGTAAATATACATACTGAAGCTATAGACTTACTCAAATTAGATTAGCATGTTATTGTCTCCATTTTTAACACTCTTTTTTTATTTCTACATGGAAATGCTAACTTTTGTATCCTTCCTAGTAGTGAAAGAGAAAGTTAGAAAAGGCCATACAATAAATTCTTCAGAAGCTTTAATTAAAGGGATTGCCCAGAACTCAACTTCTTGTTGCTATACCCAGCTACCTTCAGGACTACTTTATATGTTCTACAAAGCTGATTTAAAAGATTCCAACTGTAGTCACTTCACTGAGGATGGCAGGAAAGAGAATCTCTTAAATTCTGCAGGCTGCTTTTAACCTAAACCATTCTTCTAAGATGACCATTAGTTGCCTCCTAGTTAAGCCTGGAGAAGTATTTTAAGCCTTTGAAATGAGTGGAGCTGTGTTGCATATGAAGAACAGTAAACAACTGTACACTGCTGGTTAGACTTGTACTGCTAATGAGATCATGGGTTCAATCCCTATTTGGACCAGTTCTCTTTGTTT
Organism: Hylobates moloch; assembly: GCF_009828535.3. Lineage (NCBI taxonomy): Eukaryota > Metazoa > Chordata > Mammalia > Primates > Hylobatidae > Hylobates > Hylobates moloch. The sequence goes on along the minus strand of NW_026652282.1, from coordinate 92,121,427 downwards.
TGTTCCACATCAAAGACTGTACCCTAGATCCCAGGCGTTGATTACAGTGGGGCTCAGACAGAGCATGTGGGCGAATCAGTACAAAACCCAAGTTTTAGCATCATTTCAGCATATGAAACGTGTTATATTAAAAGTACTCAAAACAATGTGGTCTTAAAATGTGATACACACAAACCCTTTGAAAGTAGCAAGACAGACATGCCCTTTTTCTAAAATTGACAAATCCTGAAGAGGAAGAAAAGAGTTGGGACAATAAAACACTGGTTCTGGAATCTGGAATGTTGCTTTAAGTCCGGGCCAGCAGTGACAAAAGTTATTGTAATGACCTCTGAACAGACAGACACTGCCACTGAGCAGGCCTCTGGTATAGAAAACATGGTACATTTGGGAGCTGTGAATATAGCTCCAGGTGTGCTCCTGAATCAGTTCACCATAGATTATGCTTAACAACATTGAGATGTTATTGGAGGTGTGGATGAGGAAGTTTGTTGTTGCAGTCCTTCTTTGTACCTTATTTTAAAGAATAAATGAAACATTTTTCTAATTGCCTTTTAAAAAATTTTAAATGGAAGGGAAGTTTACTTCTGATGCTTAAGTGTTGTAAATTCAACATATAGGCTGACAACCTAAATTCATGGTGTAACACAGTTCTTTTCTTTTTTCTTTCTTTTTTTTATATCTGTTCAATGAAAATAAGGTACAACTCAGGTTTTTACATAGTCTGACTAGAAGTATTCCACTTCAAGATATGAGAGTAGCATTTTCTCAAACTTTCACCTTAAAAAACAACATTACCAAACAAAAACTATCACACAGGATGGATAAGAAGTTTTGTAGATCTTTTTGGTGATGAACTATGACATGAGCCTTATAGATTGTAAAATACAGTTGAAACTAATGTACATAACTAAAATTTTTAAACTTTATTTGCTGTTAAATTCTGTGAAATTTCAGTTATTTAAAATAAACATGCAAAAATATGAAATGTAATGTTTCAGATTGCAAGGTAATATGTAATGTGTTTGTAAGATTCTCTTGTGTAATATTAGCTAGTACTATTTGGATTTGTACAGTCATAATTTGTTAAAATGACTTCATTTTAACATGTACCAATGTAGATTAATAATGTAAGTTCTGATTTAAAGAATGGTGACAAAATGGTGCATGTAATACTTTTACAAGTGTTGGGGAGATCGGTATGTTTTGAAAAGAGTAATTTAACTTTTGGGTGCCAGGAAATGGGTTATCTCAAAGACCGTTGCTGGCAATGGGCAGGCCTGGTAATACTGGCACAGAGCATTAATCATACACCTTATTAATGGTGAGGTGAATAACTTTGAAAAATATTTAATAATTATAATAATAATTACTTTGAATCTAAAAGAAAAAAGAGTATTTTTATATGTTAATTTTTCTTTTCTTTTTTTTTTTTTTTTTTTTTATCTGTCACCCAGGCTGGAGTGCAGTGGCGTGATCTCGGCTCACTGCAAGCTCCGCCCCCCGGGTTCACGCCATTCTCCTGCCTCAGCCTCCAGAGTAGCTGGGACTACAGGCGCCCGCCACCACGCCCGGCTAATTTTTTCTATTTTTTTAGTACAGACGGGGTTTCACCGTGTTAGCCAGGATGGTCTTGATCTCCTGACCTCGTGATCCACCAGCCTTGGCCTCCCAAAGTGCTGGGATTACAGGCGTGAGCCACCACGCCCGGCCGATATTAATTTTTCTTCACAAACTCTCTGAAGAGTGTCATTGTGACATTAGAGAAAAGGTCTTTGGAGTGGCAGTAGAACTGACAACACAGGTTGGACTTCAGCAGGCCTGAAAATGGTATGGTCAAAAGGGGAGATTTCTTTCTGCCTCTAATAAAGAGTAGTGGCTAGGAATAGGAGTCATCTCAGATGATACTGGATTTCAGCTGAAGCAACTCTTAAATATTTCAGTGGTAAAAGGATGACTATGTTAAATTCATGGGTTTGTAAATACATGGTATAAAATGTAATTGTTCTTTTTAAAAGCACATATTTTTTTAAAAGCCTACATTTTAAAGTTGTCATCTATTGTGTATTGAGATGTTCCTGTGCCTCACAGATCAGCTCACTAAGGTGTGGTAGCTATTATCTAAAAATATGTACCCTCTCATACTGTTGCAGCTTCCTCTTCATAGGCTTTATTATTGCCCAGAGCAGCACATTTACCCCATTAGCCAAAATGGCACAAACATGCCCATTGGCATGACTGAACTCTCCTCAGTTGGTGTCCTTCCTTATATTTGAGATAAGAAGCTTTCCTGTGTCTACCTTTCTCACCTAGAGTAAAAGCCAAAGTGTTTAAAAAACATATATTTCACTCAGAGTAAAGTTAATGTTCTGCAATGAATGCCACCATGCTCAGCTTGCCCCTCTCACCTCATCTCCTACTCCCCTCTTCCCACCTCCATTCATTCTTTTGGCCTTAGCTAGGCTGGTTTCCTTGTTTCCCTTTGAACACACCAAGCATGGTCCCCATCTAGGGCCTTTGCACTTGAATTTTCTTTACTTGCAACAGTCTTCTAGTAGATAGACATGTAGCTTGGCTTCCTCACTCCCTTCAGGTCTCTATTCAAATGATGCCATTATCAGTGACACGTATGTAAAATAGCAAGGCCTACATTTGATATCTGGCTCTCCCTGCCCATTTACCCTGCTTCATTTTTCTCCATAGCACTTATCACCACCTGGCATACCGTAAATTTACTTGTATATTTGTGAGTCTCTCTTAATGCGAATGTAAATTCCATGAGGACAAGGACTGCTGTAATATTCCCCAAAGCCTACAACAGTGTGTGGTACATAGTAGGCATTCAGAAAATATTAGTTGAATAAATAAAAGTCTTGTTTTTATCAGCATTTAGAAATAGTGGATTATAAAGTATAATTCTTTGTCTTACTACTTTACCTAGATGTGAAATTATTTGGTTTTATTGTGGCTGGTTTCTTACAGTTTTCATTGAGTGCATATTGAATGTATTTTTTTGTGTGTGTGAGTGATTTGACATTAAAATTCCCTTTTAAAACTCGTTTTATCATGAACACTTTTAAATACTCGCAAAAATAGACTATTATAATGATGCAGTCATTTTTATAATAGTGATATTTTTTCTCTTTTCTTTTTGTGGGGAACAGAGTTTCACTATGATACCCAGGCTAGTCATGAACTCCTGGGCTCAAATGATCCTCCCACCTCTGCTTCCCTAAGTGTTGGGATTACAGGTGTGAGCCACCACACCTGGCTGCTTTTTCATTTTACTTATTTTTGTTTTGATACTTGCTTTTTAAGTACAGAGGCAGTATGAGGTTGTAGAAAGAGGTAGCCATATCTGGGTTCTAGTTGTGAATCCCTCAATTCTTAGCTTTGTGACCCAAGGGAAGCTACTGAATTTCTGCCATGTCTTGGTTTTCTCATCTGTAAAATGGGTATAATTCTAAACTGGTAAGTTTGCTGTGAGGATTAGGATATATATGTATATGAAGTATCTTAAACATACTAGGTACGTAGTAAATATTTATATTGTAGTACATGCATAGTAAATATTTATATTTCTACTTCAGGAAGAAATTAAGTAGTGAGAATGGCCAAGAAATGAAATTGTAAATATATTTATAGCAATTTCAATTCTTCTTTTTCTCTTGGACACATGTAGGTAGGCAGGAATTTTCATAATATGAGAAGAAACAAGCATCATCAGTAAATAAACCAGTGACCCCATAATCAGTCACCATCACATTTCTGTTTATGTAATTCTTTAAAAAATACACACATACATGTAACTGATCATTGAGCAAAACGCTATCAGTCTATATTTCCTGTTGATTCTGCCCCACAGATATCTCTTGAATCCACCCCATCCTCTTCAGCCTCACTGCCACTGCCTTTGTCTGGGTTCTTATTCTGGCTCACTGTTTTCCCTGCTTTCCTTTGAAGCCATTGTACACCAATCACCAGAATTATCTTTGTTGACAAAAATCTATCTCACTCTCCTTAAAACAGTGCCTGTTATTCCTTATCACCAGAGAGGAAAACCCATTTTTATTAAGAAGCATAGTACTTGAGGACCTAACCTCACACTCCAGCCATGCACAATTATTCACCACTTCCCAGATATATTCTTTCATGTCTCTCTGGCTTCACATTTTTTTCTTTGCCTCTCCCCATTTCCACCCAGTCAACTCCTACTTACCCTTCAAGACTCAGCTTGCTCATTGCTTCCTCTGTGAGATTTCCTTGACAGTCCCCATGAAAATTGGTCAGTCTCTTTCAGGCCTCTATTATAACACTTAACACACTGGATTATAATTATTAATTTTATGTTTGTCTCTCCCTTTTGAAATTGCACTCCACAGTAGTTTACCAAGCAACATCAAAGCAAACTAACAAAAACCAGTCTCATTGCTTTGTAGCAACTTTGCTTGATCCTGATAACCATTCTACTCTCTTTCTTTTCTGTTTGCCTATGTTAACTTACATTTGTCACCTTTTCTTGCTGCCAGCATACTTGAGCCAGTAAGAGTTACCAGTGTTGATTGATAGTGCAAAGGGTGGCTTAAGGCCACTTGGAATTAGACTGAGCCAGAGGACAGGGATCTTTATACAGAACACTTTAGAAAGCAAATTGACATGAGGTTCATCTCATTATAAGTGATTGAAGATGCACTATGTGAATTGATTCCTGCCATGGAACCATAGAGCTAGAAGAGATTCTTTTAAGTCATCTAGTCCAACCCCTATCAGATACTATAATCTCTCTTAAAAATCTCCTGAGTAATGGGCATCTAGCTTCTATCTGAACATCTCTGTAGACTTGGAAGTCACTTCCAGTTAAGTAGCCCATTTAATTTTCAAAAACCTCTGAACTCTACTCCCATAACTTCAGTTACCACATAGTTTTAGTCAAAGTGCTAGAAGTCAAAGATTGCCTGCAATTAGTACTTTATTCTTTATAGAAAGCTGCATTAACCAGCAGTGGTTAAACTTAACCCTCCGAGTAATATCTGAATTATCTGAGTCTTTAGGAGTTTAGGAGTAGTAAGATAACACAGCTTTACAATTGAGTCTCATCCACCCACCCATACAAATTTTAACTCTTCCCTTATTATTGAAACCTTTGAAGCTACTGCTGCCACAACTTCTCTCACAGTCTACCTTAGACTTCTGGAGTTGGCTGAACCCTAGAGCCCAGAGATTCCAAGATAGACCTGGTGCTAGATCTTTTAGTGATCCCAACAATGACACAGAGTTGGAACTAGAGTTAGAACACAGGTCTCCTGACATTGCCTTGGACTATCATTACAAATTCCAGAATAGAAAGTACCCATATTATATGTGACTTGATGCTTAAAAAATGAAAAAGTACACATAAAAGTATATGAATTTGTTAATTTTAGTTAAGAAGCATACAATTTCAAGGAACCCTGTAATGAAATGATGATTTTGTAATGTAAATATTTATTCTTGAGTTATCTGCCTTGTGTCAAGTTTAGGCATACTTCCATAAAATGAACAATACCCTTAGAACTATTCAACTGCAGGAGTAACAATATCAGAGTTAGAGGAACTCAAAGCAAAACCTTAGATTTCCCCTTTCCTTTCCTTTCCTTTCCTTTCCTTTCCTTTCCTTTCCTTTCCTCCCTTTCCCTTTCCCTATTCCTTTCTTTCTTCATTTCTTTCTGTCACCAGGCCAGCTCACTGCAACCTCTGCCTCCCAGGTTCAAGCGATTCTCCTGCCTCAGCCTCCCAAGTAGCTGGGACTATAGGCATGCGCCACCATGCCCAGCTAATTTTTGTATTTTCAGTGGAGACGGGGTTTCACAATGTTGGCCAGGATGGTCTCGATCTCTTAACCTCGTGATCCGCCCACCTTGGCCTCCCAAAGTGCTGGGATTACAGGTGTGAGCCACCGCGCCCAGCCAAATTTCCTTTTTCTTTAAACATATCTCTGCTTGTTATGTGTCCCAATCATACTTGTAACTTCTGTTTTGTGTGTGTGTGCTGGAACTCTCATAAGTATTTTATAGGTTACCTCATCTAATATTTCCAACAACCTTGTGAAGGTGAAAGTATTTCACTTATATTGCAGTTAGGGAAAACAAGGTCTTAGATGGTTAAGTAATTTGCTGAATGACAGCTAATAATAACCTGATTCTCTCTAATTCCAAAGCCTGTGCTCCCAACCACTGTGCGATACTGCTTCCTTCCAGTAATATCACTCCCCCTTCCCTGGTGAAAGCTTCTTATGGACATTTGTTTCACTGACTCAACAGGTATTCCCTGGTGTCCACTTAGAGAAAAAAAAAATCACTGAATAACCTTTCTCTTCATTTGAGAACTCAGTTTCTTAACCCAGTTTTCCAAAATCTCCCTTATACCCCTAGTCCATTAATTCCAGTCACAACTTCTCTTGGGTTCTCTTTCCTTTTAGAATCTTGAGGCACTGTCTCCCTTAATGTGCCTTTTTTCTTCACAGCTATCCTCCCAGTTCAGTTTGGTATTCTGAACTTCCATAGTCCCATCAGAATTTACCACCTTCTCAGGGATACATACTCCCCAAACTGATTTCTTTCTACATTTGATCTTAGCCAAAAGGCCAAGAAGTGATTGATCTCTTTCTGTACAACATTTGCACTTAATATCAGTACATTTACATGGAATACTAGTTTAGCCCTTAGATTCTAGCCAGACACAACTCTCTGAAATCCACTGCTGACTAGAGAGCCTCGGGGGAAGGATTCACCATAAAGGAGCTGTGAATAAAAGTCCTGACTCTGCTTTTCTCTTCAGCTGGCCAAAAGGTAGACATTTAGGAGTTAAGAAGTGAGTCAGTTCCTTAGAAATTATAATTAAGGAAACAAATTCCAAGTTTCTAAGTAATTAAGACCAAATATATTGTCTTAGTTTTAATTTTTGCAATTCGAAATTCCTTAGGAGCAGTTTTTGATAGAACAAATTATCATAAAACAGTTATATAAATGGCGGACAAATATATCCATGACTGGTATCAGGAAGGAATTGAAAGTATGTAGTCATGGACTGTGTCCATCTTACGGAACTTAGATTTCTTAAAATAGTATGTTTTAAACAATAAAATTCTCCAGATTGTATTTTTTTCTTTTTTTTCTTTTCTTTTTTTTTTTGAGACAGGATCTCGCTCTGTCACCCAAGATGGAGTGCAGTGGTGCAATCACAGCTCATTGCAGCCTCAACCTCCCAGGCTCAAGTAATTCTCTCACCTCAGCCACCCAAGTGGCTGGTACTACAGGTGCATACCACTATACCCAGCAAAATTTTTATAATTTTTATAGAGACAGGGTTTCGCCATGTTGCCCAGGCTGGTCTCAAACTCTAGGCTCAAGTGATCTGCCCACCTCAGCCTCAAAAAGTGCTGGGATTTCAGGTGTGAGCCACCGCGGCCAGCCTCAGATTGTGTCTTTTTCTTACCACAGCTGGGATTTGAGGATCTCAGTATTTAAAAGGCAAAGAAGATTTTTAGAATGTGCTTTCTGTAGTATACAAGTATTTTCTGATGCATTCTTTTAAAATTTTGTGGCAAACAATAGTGAAAACTTTAGAATCATAGGCATCATTCATTATCTTCTATTTTGCTCCTGACCCATTTAAAAACTTTTCTTTGTCTGAAACAAGTATTATTGGAAACCTGTTATCAGGATAGGTATTTTTAAATTTGACAGTGAAAATATCTTTCAAACTTGTTTTCATATACTGCCTGTTAATAATAATGAAATTAATAATAGCCGGGTTGGTTGAGACATTGTCCATGTCATACGTGTTTCTTTCTTTCCTTTTTTTTTTTTTTTTTTTTGAGACAGGGTTTCACTCCTGTTGCCTAGACTGGAGTGCAGTGTTGCCCTCTGGGCGCACTGCAACCTCTGCCTCCAGGGCTCAAGTGATTCTCCTACCTCAGCCACCCGAGTAGCTGGGATTACAGGTGCAAGCCACCATGCCTGGCTAATTTTTGTATTTTTTGTAGAGACGGGGTTTCACCATGTTGTCCAGGCTGGTCTTCAACTCCTGGGTTCAAGTGATCCGCCCACCTCGGCATCCAGCGTGTTGGGATTACAGGTGCAAGCCACCACACATGGCCAATTTTTGTATTTTTTGTAGAGACGGGGTTTCACCATGTTGCCCAAGGTGGTCTCGATCACCTGGGCTCAAGCTATCCACCTGGCTTGGCCTCCTAAAGTGCTGGGATTACAGGAGTGAGCTATCATGCCCAGCCATTGTCACGTGTTTCCTAATAGGTTTTCAAAGAGTTTTGCCACAGTAAGAAGTTTTTATTTCACATATTCAAGTCCCACATACCTGATCATGGCAAAATGGCAAATTAATGATGTAGTTGAAGAGAAACCAGCAAAGAGCTGTAGATGCTAGCTCAGAAATTAGTAACATTTTTAGTCTTTGGGATGTCAGTGATGGTGCACAGTGTATTTAAGTGTCATTTTTGTCATAAGCCAGAGAAATAGGAGGAAAGAGTAATGGGACATGGTAAAGCAGAAATTCTGCTAAGTAGCTGAATGTTAGAGTTGATTGCTGCTATTTTGTTTCTTGCCTAAAGTGTAGCCCATTTTAAGTTCAAGACTAAGAAAACCCTCCAAAAAGTTAAAAAATTTCAAAGCAAATAAACTAGTAAATGCTCATGGCTCTACACTTTTACACTGCAGATTTCTTCTATTTCCCAAAGGATTCACCCAATGATGTTTCCTAACTCCCCAGAGTTACTGTTTTCTTCCCTTGTATGTTCATAACACATTACTGGTATCTCTGTTACAGCACTTGCTTTATCTTGCCTTCCAATGTGCTTTCTTACATGATTGTCTTTCCTACTTAGATCGGTAGTCCCTTGAGGACCTGAACTATATTTTTCACATCTTTGCATCCCCTAAGTAGCTATGAGGGATTAGGCATAGAGCAAAATAAATGTTTGAATAAGAGAGTCATTTCCCCTAGTATACTGAAGTATTTGTTTACTAGCTGGGTAAGATAATTAAAGAAAGTGTTAGGAGCCACAGCCTATGCAAAGGAAGTGAGAAATGAAGATTAAAGCATCTCTGAAAGTATAAGTCATAGGAAAATAAAATTAATTTGCAAAGGTGATTTACTTTTATTTTTAGGAATGGTGAGATGTATCTGCATTTTGTTTTCTATTTATAGTTTTAAATCAAGGAAATTTTTACTCGTTTTATAACTGGATCAGTTTTCATTTAATAAAAGATAGGAACACTCAATTCTTATAGGATATTTAGATATTCTAATCACACCTATTAAGTTGTGCTATTATAAAAATGAAACAGTTGAAATACAAGTTTAAGATGTGCTCCCATGGAAGAATCCATATATACTAATTGTACAAATGAGATGAGAAACAAAAATAGCCTGGGGAAAAGAAATGGGGATGCTATTTAACATCCTATATATTACCTCTAGCAGACAATTGCAACTTACAATCGCTTTATAAAAAGAGGTGCCATGAGGGCTGCTTATTAAAATTGTTTTATGAAGGACATTTTATTCACAGTAGCACTACTGTCCATATATTATTTTTAAATCCCTACGAGAGAGATAGCCGTTTTTGTGAAGTTTTGGTTGTAGTTCCTGGTCCTACAAAGGTTTAGTGAGTGAGTGATGGCTTGTCAGAAATGATCTTTCTGTGATGGCTGAAAACTTTGGGAGGACCAAAGTTTCAGGTGAGCAATCCTAGGTCATAGCTTCACATCCTGCCATTTATTATCTAGTTAATTATGCTCGATTCTGCTAATGCATGAAACCACCTAGAGATGCTGTGTTGATACAAAAATAAAATTTGCATTCAACAAACAAAACAGTACCTCACCTCTTTTTCACAAAGAAGAAGATTTGGGCTAGGGATTGGGAGATTTTGTATTTAGCAAATTTTAAAAAGTCCTTTTGAGATGTGTCTTCTAAGGGCTTTTGTTTGCTATCATTAACTGTGGGAATATTTGCTCCTGAATGGATCCCACCTTATGCTGAGCCCAGCTTCCCTTGTCATTCCCCCTGCAACAAATACTATACAATAAGTGTCTGTGTAACAAATAAACAGTTCGGAGGTTAAATGGAATGCTCAATATAATAAAGCTCCATTGCAGTAGAGAGAAAAGTCCTTTTGATATGCATTTGATAGGAATGTGTTAATTTCAACAAAACATCTGGTACAAAAGAGTTGTGAATGCAGGACATTTGAGGGGGTTACAGAAGGAGAAGGGATTTACTGTGCTTAACAATTGCCAGTAGTCAGGCCACTTCCAAGTTGTGATTTTGTCAGACTTGGAAATTAAGTGGGATCACATCTACTCAGCCCTTCAGTGGGAGAAGATCCAAATCCAGCTGCAGCAAGGAGCAGTGACTGATTCAGAACTAATGAGCTCTATCCAGTGTCTCCTAGCTGGTTTTCATTAATATGCTTACTATTGCCCTCTTTATATTCTGGCTTTTTAAAAAAATATGGCCTTTGTGGTTTATTGGTTGAACTTATACAGCTGAATCTACTGTAAAAGGTCTTTTTTCACTGGCATTATGTCCTACAGATTTGAGTGTTCTTGCTGTTCTGTATAAGATAATTCAAACTTAGAATAGTCACTATAGTTTCAAAGCTTGATTGAAAGATACATTCAGTGTTTTCTCTAAATATGTAGCAGTTATAACAACACAGCTGTAGTTAAATACATAACTTATTATAAATCCTGACAGTCTTCCTTCTCATTTATATCAGGCTGACATAAGGTTTAGTCAGTTCAATTCCACATTTATCGAGCACTTAGCTCTGACCATGGTACTGTACTAGGTACTATGCAGCTACAAAGATCAACAGTACATGATGTCTGTGCTTAAGAGCTGAGTGATGTCTTTTGAGGGAAATTGGCATGTACACAAAATAACTGCATTAGATGTAGAAACAATGCTACTGGAAGTGGGAGAAATTAGCGCTAGTTGGATAGATTGGGGAAGGTTTTACTGACTAGCTGACATGTAAGCTGAACCTCTATGGATATATACGACTCAATTTCAACATTCAAAAGTGGAGACATGGAGAAGATATTCATTATGCATCCAGAAAACTTACTGAGCCAAATGTAAGGAGACAGAGAAATATATATGAGAAGAGAAGTATATACAAGCAGCCCAAGTCACATCCCCGACTATTACTATTACCCTGACTCAGGCTGCTTGTATTAATATATAGGATGGAATGGAAAGGATAGAGATTAGAGAAACAGTTATGAAGCTAATCTTAAATATTCCAAATGAAAGATAGTAGAGGCCTGAATTAGGTTAGTAACAGGAGGGACGTAAAGAAACATATAACAGAGACAAGGTAGTAATTGAACAAGATGAGATTTGTGGAAAGTAAGCTAAAGGGAAGAGTTGAAGATGGCTTCAAAGGTTCCTTCTTAGATGATGGGGGCAGGGGGAGGATGATAAGATGAAAGATGATAGGCAACACAAGACAAGAAGCACATTTGACACATTGTTTGTTAAAGAGTCATTTTTAATGTGAAAGTAATTTTGAATTAATCCTAGATTATCTTTTTTCTGAATTTGAATGTTGAAGATTTTTTAAAATTAAGAATTTATTGAAAATTGTTTGCTTTCAGGATATGGTAGTGAGAGTGAAATAGAGTAATACATTATTATACATTGTATCTTATTTAATATTTTATTAAAAATTATAATAAATAAAATAGTGGGAAAAGACCCTTGATACCATTATTTTCTCTTAGGCCATGCCACAAAACAAAGCTTAGAAAATACAGCTGAATCCTCAAACTTCTTTCTAACCAAAAATACATTTTGTGGATGAGAAATCTATAAAGAAATAAATGTTTGTAAACATTGGGCGGTTGTTATGGAATTTAAATATCTGTTCTTATTACCTAAGAATGTTTGGGTTTCAAGACTGAATTAAAATAGGTTCCAGGCATCTTTAAAGGTAAATAACACATCTGTTGATTTGTCTAGTACAATGGAAACTGACTGAATTTTGATTATGATAAAAGTCAGCATCTTCCATCTATTTAGCAATACTTTTGTGTAATCTTTTCTCCTTTGGGGAATTTTCCAGATGTTTGGGAATATGATTCCAATTTACAAGAGTTGTTTTTATATTGTAGCTGAGTGATGTCCTAACTATGAAACTCTTAGGTTGGTGTAACTGTATCCAAAGGGTCCTCTGCAATGTGTGTCGGAATGCCCTGTGACACCTTGGCTTCTTTGACCTGCCCAGACTCTCAAAGCTAGGTGGCGGGAAAGTTTCCTGGAGGCAAAGAGTCCAGTTCTCATTGTAGTAATTTACATTAACAAAGGAATTAACATTTCCAGCTATCTTCTGGGATCACTCAGTTTTGAGCAACATTCATATAATGCAGTGAAAATGAATAGCTAGTACCACAAAACAATTTAGATGGTTCCTTTGGTACAGACGTTGACTTGCATTTTCTGAAAGGAAGAGAAGCTCTGAAATTCAGTGAAAATGACAGGGCAGTTGCTATTGTACACATTATTAGAAAGAACCATTTCAAATAACAATTGTAAACATGTATTTTAATGCTAATATACTGTAATAGCCTAGCATTGAGTAGTGAAACAATTTCAGACAAGTGTCCAAATTGTTTTATGACTACATTTATTTCTTAGTATTTATTTAGAAAATTAGTAGTCAATGCTTAGTTTTATCCCAGTATGGATTACGACTTGTATAATGTTCTGTAGAAAAATGTTACCTAACTGGAATAACTCAGAGCTGCCTCCCTCTGCCCCAGCAGTTGGTTTGTGCCCTATGTTTGCTGATTACCTTAAATATTTGCCCAAGTCAAGCCATAATTTAAAAAGCAAAATTCTCATTTAAAGAGTCACAAGCTTAGGGTGTCAAGTTGTAGATGAGTTTGGACTTGTGGGCCCTCTTGTTCCTCCTGATTAACACTGATGATACAGAGATGACAAATATGATTAACCCAGCATATAAAGAGACATAACATCTTAAAAGAGAGGAGAGATTTTTGGTGACTTTCTTGGCCAATACTATTTTGGAGATTTTTTTTCCATATGAAACTTACTGGCTAGCGTTTCACTTTTTGTTGGAATATTGACCTATGATTATTTTATTCAGTATTCTTGCATAGGCCTTTGAAAGGATACCTATCAATTTTATTGTACCAAATTTTCTTAAGAAAATACATTTGGTAGTTCTGATATTTTGAAGGTTTCTATAGAAACAAGAAATCTTACAGCCATTTTTTTTATATTATTGCTCTGATTTACAATTCTGTATATGTAAAGGAGGAGTCTTATCACCTCAAACCAAGCAAAATTTGTAGAGCACCGATGATGTGCAAGTTTTGTGTCTTACGGTAAGGGAAACCTGTACAAATCCAGGAGCTTACAATATAATTAGAGTAGCTAGGCTCTATTTGTGACAAGGTAACTAAGACTCCTAGGCAGTGAGCCATGCTTGCAGAGGGAGTGGTTGTGGAGAGCTGGAAGACTGCCCTGTGCTAGTGAAGTGAGAGCCAGTATAGATGTGTGAGGAGTAACAACCTCCAGGAATGCTTCCTTTGGACAGTGATGCTATTTTGTTGCATTTGCATTGGATATTTATTTCATAATGATTATATGTTTAGGACTTAACTTACAGGTTTCCAAAGAATTTTAGCTGTTGTTTTGGCTTTTTATTATGTTTGTTTTTTTGTGTGTCGGTCTATAACCTCAGGGGCATAAGCCTTTTTTCCCTTCCCCCTATTTTACAGCTAGATGTACCCCCAAGATATCTACATTAGGTATTTCTCCTAATGCTATCCCTCCCCTAGGTCCCCCCGCCGACAGGCCCTGGCGTGTGATGTTCCCCTCTCTGTGTCCGTATGTTCTCATTGTTCAACTCCTACTTGTGAGTGAGAACATGCAGTGTTTGGTTTTCTGTTCCTGTGTTAGTTTGCTGACAATGATGGTTTCCAGTCTTGGGCGGGTGTATGTGTCCAGGAATTTATCCATTTCTTCTAGATTTTCTAGTTTATGTGCGTAGAGGTGTTTATAGTATTTTCTGATGTTAGATTGTATTTCTGTGAGATAAGTGGTGATCTCCCTTTTATAATTTTTTATTGTGTCTGTTTGATCCTTCTCTCTTTTATTCTTTATTAGTCTGGCTAGTGGTCTATCTACTTTGTCAATCTTTTCAAAAAACAGCTCCTGAATTCACTGATTTTTTTGAAGGGTTTTTCATGTCTCTATCTCCTTCAGTTCTGCTCTGATCTTAGTTATTTCTTATCTTCTGCTAGCTTTTGAATGTGTCTGCTCTTGCTTCTCTAGTTCTTTTAATTGTGATGTTGGGGTGTCAATTTTAGATCTTTCCTGCTTTCTCCTGTGGGCATTTAGCACTATAAATTTCCCTCTAAACACTGCTTTAGCTGTATCCCAAAGATTCTGGTACATTGTGTCTTTCTTCTATTGGTTTCCAAGAACATATTTATTTCCACCTTAATTTTGTTATTTACCCAGTAGTCATTCAGGAGCAGGTTGTTCAGTTTCCATGTAATTGTGTGGTTTACAGTGAGTTTCTTAATCCTGAGTTCTAATTTGATTGCAGTATGGTCGGAGAGACTGTTATGATTTCTGCTCTTTTGCATTTGCTGAGGGGTGTTTTACTTCCAATTATGTGGTCAATTTTAGAATAAGTGCTATGTGGTGCTGAGAAAAATGTATATTCTGTTGATTTGGGGTGGACAGTTCTGTAGATGTTTATTAGGTTCCGTTGGTCCAGAGCTGAGTTCAAGTCCTGAGTATCTCTGTTAATTTTCTGTCTCATTGATCTAATATTGACAGTGGGGTGTTAAAGTCTCCCACTATTATTGTGTGGGAGTCTAAGTCTCTTTGTAGGTCTCTGAGAACTTGCTTTATGAATCTCGGTGGTCCTGTATTGGGTGCATATATACTTAGGATAGTTGGCTCTTCTTGTTGCATTGATTCCTTTACCAATATGTAATGCCCTTATTTGTCTTTTTTTAATCTTTGTTGGTTTAAAGTCTGTTTTATCAGAGACTAGGATTGCAAACCGTCTCCCCCCCTTTTTTTTTTTGCTTTCCATCCATCCCTTTATTTTGAGCCCATGTGTGTCTTAGCATGTGAGATGTGTCTCGTGAATACAGCACACCAGTGATTCTTGACTCTTTATCCAATTTGCCAGTCTGTGTCTTTTAATTGGGGCATTTAGCCCATTTACATTTAAGGTTAATATTGTTATGTGTGAATTTCATCCTGTCATTATGATGCTAGCTGGTTATTTTGCCTGTTAGTTGATGCAGTTTCTTCATAGTGTCAATGATCTTTACAATTTGGTATGTTTTTGTGGTGGCTGGTACCGGTTTTTCCTTTCCATATTTAGTGCTTCCTTCAGGAGCTCTTGTAAGGCAGGCCTGGTGGTGGCAAAATCTCTCAGCATTTGCTTGTCTGTAAAGGATTTTATTTCTCCTTTGCTTATGAAGCTTAGTTTGGCTGGATATGAAATTCTGGGTTGAAAAATCTTTTCTTTTAGAGTGTTGAATATTGACCCCCATTCTCTTCTGGCTTGTGGGGTTTCTGCCGAGAGATCCACTGTTAGTCTGATGGGCTTGCCTTTGTGGGTAACTCAACCTTTCTCTCTGGCTGCCCTTAACATTTTTTCCTTCATTTCAACCTTGGTGGATCTGATGATTATGTGTCTTGGGGTTCCTCTTCTCGAGGAGTATCTTTGTGGTGTTCTCTGTATTTCCTGAATTTGAACGTTGGCCTGTCTTGCTAGGTTAGGGAAGTTCTCCTGGATAATATCCTGAAGAGTGTTCTCCAACTTGGTTCCATTCTCTCTGTCACTTTCAGGTACACCAATCAAATAAAAAAAATTTGGTCTTTTCACATAGTCCCATATTTCTTGGAGGCTTTGCTCATTCCTTTTCATTCTTTTTTCTCTAATCTTGTCCTCATGCTTTACTTCATTAAGTTGATCTTCAATCTCTGATATCCTTTCTTCTGCTTGATGATTCAGCTATTGATACTTGTGTATGCTTCACGAAGTTCTCATGCTGTGTTTTTCAGCTCCATCAGGTCATTTATGTTCTTCTCTAAACTGGTTATTCTAGTTAGCAATTCCTCTAACTTTTTTTCAAGATTCTTAGCTTCCTTGCATTGGGTTAGAACATGCTCCTTTGGCTTGGAGGAGTTTGTTATTACCCACCTTCTGAAGCCTACTTCTGTCAATTCGTCAAACTCATTCTCTGTCCAGTTTTGTTCCCTTGCTGGCGAGGAGTTGTGATCCTTTGGAGGAGAAGAAGCGTTCTGGTTTTTGGAATTTTCAGCCTTTTTGCACTGTTTTTTCCTCTTCTTTGTGGATTTATCTAGCTTTGGTCTTTGATATTGGTGACCTTCAGATGGGGTTTTGGTGTGGACATCTTTTTTGTTGATGTTGCTGCTTTTCCTTTCTGTTTGTTAGTTTTCCTTTTAACAGTCAGGCCCCTCTGCTGCAGGTGTGGTGGAGTTTGCTGGAGGTCCACTCCAGACCTTATCTGCCTGGGTATCACCAGCAGAGGCTGCAGAACAGCAAAGATTGCTGCCTGTTCCTTCCCCTGGAAGCTTCGTCCCAGAGGGGCACCTGCCAGATGCCAGCTGGAACTCTCCTGTATGAGGTGTCTGTCGACCCCTGCTGGGAGGTGCCTCCCAGTCAGGAGGCACGGGGGTCAGGCACCCACTTGAGGAGGCAGTCTGCCCCTTAGCAGAGCTCGAGCACTGTGCTGGGAGATCCACCGCTCTCTTCAGAGCCGGCAGCAGGAGGATTCAAGTCTTCTGAAGCTGCGCCCACAGCCACCCCTTTCCCCAGGTGCTCTGTCCCAGGGAGATAGGATTTTTATCTGAAAGTCCCTGACTGGGGCTGCTGCCTTTCTTTCAGAGATGCCCTGCCCAGAGAGGAGGAATCTAGAGAGGCAGTCTGGCTACATAGGCTTTGCTGAGCTGTGGTGGGCTCCACCCAGTTTGAACTTCCTGGCGGCTTTGTTTACACTGTGAGGGGAAAACTGCCTACTCGGCTTGAGCTATATTTCTGACTCAGTTATTAGTGACTGTAAGATTTATACTTAGAGATCTTTGAGCATGACAAAGACTGTAGGTGAGGATCTAGCAACACCAACATGGAAGTAAAAGCTCTCAAATTCACAATAATTGCAGGAAGCCCAGTATACTCAATAAAGAATGAATGAAATATTTACTTAAAAAGTAGTTTTGCTTGTTTTAGTGACACTGATTTGCTTGTGTTAGTGACAACAATAACTCAAAAAGGGCTAATGGAGTGTTACCAAGTAGAAGTCCCCCAGAGACCTCCTTTTTAACATACTACACAAAAGATTTGTAATTATGATGTTACAGTGCCTGTAGATGGTTAATTCCAGAGTCCTGGAAATAATTTATTCTCTTTAAGCAAGTCCTGTGTTTCCCTTACAACCTTAATTATAAAGTTGATTTGCTTAGCAGACCCTTCGTTTCCAAACTTCCTAAGGAAAACTTTCAGTCTAGGTCTGTTTGAATTAGCACAAATTTTGAAATAGTGGAGTTCAAATTAATGAGGTTTTATTCTGTTATGAAGAGCTTGTTTTCCATCATTGATAATTATTTCCAGGAAAGTTAAGTCTGCAGAAAGCATTCTCTCAGTTTCCTTAATGTTGTTTACCAAAGTTTAAGAAGTAGTTTTTAGTTACATGAGGGGAGAGTGAGGACATGGCAGTGGCAAAGGAAAATGAGGTGCTATAACCTGGTCTCTCAGATTTGTGGAGCAGGCTTTGAGCAGCATTCTAAACCAGTATTATTCCTTGTAAAAGGCA
The DNA here is from genome assembly GCF_009828535.3 of Hylobates moloch. Taxonomy (NCBI): domain Eukaryota; kingdom Metazoa; phylum Chordata; class Mammalia; order Primates; family Hylobatidae; genus Hylobates; species Hylobates moloch. Next base: position 92,103,533 of record NW_026652282.1, on the reverse strand, counting down.
AACCACACCTTGGAATTTTAAAGTCTAATGTGATTGAGAGAATGTGTGCTGGTGCATAGTAATACTTTAACCCCTATCAGTCAGGTAAGTTGTAAGAACCTCTTAGGTGACAAATACCGTGACAGCCCCACGAGGCGTGCATCATTTCCACCCATTTTCCGTAGAGTCAGCCCTTCTCCCACTAGATAATTCTCATTGCTTCAGAGGGTTGATTTCCAACAAGTCTCCATCCCCCTTGACTGCTTACTAACCTGAAATCCCACAGAGAACAGGAAGAGTGGCCACTGGATTTTTTTGGAGGATTTTAAAAAATTTGTGTACTAATGTCTGATTTTCTTTTTTATTTTATTTTAATTTATTATTATTATTATTATTATTATTATTATTATTATTATACTTTAAGTTTTAGGGTCCATGTGCACAATGTGCAGGTTTGTTACATATGTACCCATGTGCCATGTTGGTGTGCTGAACCCATTAACTCGTCATTTAGTATTAGGTATATCACCTAATGCTGTCCCTCCCCCCTTCCCCCACCCCACAACAGTCCCCGGAGTGTGATGTTCCCCTTTCTGTGTCCATGTGTTCTCATTGTTCAATTCCCACCTATGAGTGAGAACATGTGGTGTTTGGTTTTTTGTCCTTGCGATAGTTTACTGAGAATGATGGTTTCCAGTTTCATTCATGTCCCTACAAAGGACATGAACTCATCATTTTTTATGGCTGCATAGTATTCCATGGTGTATATGTGCCACATTTTCTTAATACAGTCTATCATTGTTGGACATTTGGGTTGGATCCAAGTCTTTGCTATTGTGAATAGTGCTGCAATAAACATACGTGTGCATGTGTCTTTATAGCAGCATGATTTATAATCCTTTGGGTATATACCCAGTAATGGGATGGCTGAGTCAAATGGTATTTCTAGTTCTAGATCCCTGAGGAATCGCCACACTGACTTCCACAATGGTTGAACTAGTTTACAGTCCCACCAACAGTGTAAAAGTGTTCCTATTTCTCCACATCCTCTCCAGCACCTGTTGTTTCCTGACTTTTTAATGATCGCCATTCTAACTAGTGTGAGATGGTATCTGATGGTGGTTTTGATTTGCATTTCTCTGATGGCCAGTGATGATGAGCATTTTTTCATGTGTTTTTTTGGCTGCATAAATGTCTTCTTTTGAGAAGTGTCTGTTCATGTCCTTTGCCCACTTTTTA
>NW_026652282.1:92091970-92092315 GCF_009828535.3 Hylobates moloch | reverse complement strand
TTGCAAAAATTTTCTCCCATTCTGTAGGTTGCCTGTTCACTCTGATGGTAGTTTCTTTTGCTGTGCAGAAGCTCTTTAGTTTAATTAGATCCCATTTGTCAATTTTGGCTTTTGTTGCCATTGCTTTTGGTGTTTTAGACATGAAGTCCTTGCCCACGCCTATGGCCTGAATGGTATTGCCTAGGTTTTCTTGTAGGATTTTAATGGTTTTAGGTCTAACATATAAGTCTTTAATCCATCTTGAATTAATTTTTGTATAAGGTGTAAGGAAGGGATCCAGTTTCAGCTTTCTACATATGGCTAGCCAGTTTTCCCAGCACCATTTATTAAATAGGGAATCCTTTC
>NW_026652282.1:91950591-92091870 GCF_009828535.3 Hylobates moloch | reverse complement strand
AGCGTGATGCCTCCAGCTTTGTTCTTTTGGCTTAGGATTGTCTTGGCAATGCAGGCTCTTTTTTGGTTCCATATGAACTTTAAAGTAGTTTTTTTCCAGTTCTGTGAAGAAAGTCATTGGTAGCTTGATGGGGATGGCATTGAATCTATAAATTACTTTGGGCAGTATGGCCATTTTCACGATATCGATTCTTCCTATCCATGAGCATGGAATATTCTTCCATTTGTTTGTGTCCTCTTTTATTTTGTTGAGCAGTGGTTTGTAATTCTCCTTGAAGAGGTCCTTCACATCCCTTGTAAGTTGGATTCCTAGGTATTTTATTCTCCTTGAAGCAATTGTGAATGGGAGTTCACTCATGATTTGGGTCTCTGTTTGTCTGTTATTAGTATATAGGATTGCTTGTGATTTTTGCACATTGACTTTGTATCCTGAGACTTTGCTGAAGTTGCTTATCAGCTTAAGGAGATTTTGGGCTGAGATAATGGGGTTTTCTAAATATACAACCATGTCATCTGCAAACAGGGACAATTTGACTTCTTCTTTTCCTAATTGAATACCTTTATTTCTTTCTCTTGCCTGATTGCCCTGGCTAGAACTTCCAACACTATGTTGAATAGGAGTGGTGACAGAGGGCATCCTTGTCTTCTGCCAGTTTTCAAAGGAATGCTTCCAGTTTTTGCCCATTCAGTATGATATTGGCCGTGGGTTTGTCATAAATAGCTCTTATTATTTTGAGATACGTTCCATCAATACCTAGTTTATTGAGAGTTTTTAGCATGAAGGGCTGTTGAGTTTTGTCAAAGGCCTTTTCTGCATCTATTGAGATAATCATGTGTTTTTTGTCATTGGTTCTGTTTGTGTAATGGATTACGTTTATTGATTTGCACCTGTTGAACCAGCCTTGCATCCCAGGGATGAAGCCAACTTGGTCATGGTGGATAAGCTTTTTAATGTGCTAATGGATTCGGTTTGCCAGTATTTTATTGAGGATTTTTGCATCAATGTTCATCAAGGATATTGGTCTAAAATTCTCTTTTTTGTTGCGTCTCTGCCAGGCTTTGGTATCAGGATGATGCTGGCCTCATAAGATGAGTTAGGGAGGATTCCCTCTTTTTCTATTCATTAGAATAGTTTCAGAGGGATTGGTTCCAGCTCCTCTTTGTATCTCTGGTAGAATTCGGCTGTGAATCCATCTGGTCCTGGACTTTTTTTGTTTGGTAGGCTATTATTTATTGCCTCAATTTCAGAGCCTGTTATTGGTCTATTCAGACATTCAGCTTCTTCCTGGTTTAGTCTTAGGAGAGTGTATGTGTCCAGGAATTTATCCATTTCTTCTAGATTTTCTAGTTAATTTGCATAGAGGTTTTTATAGTATTCTCTTATGGTAGTTTGTATTTCTGTGGGAGCAGTGGTGATATCCCCTTGATCATGTTTTATTGCATCTATTTGATTCTTCTCTCTCTTCTTGTTAGTCTTGCTAGCGGTCTATCAATTTTGTTGATCTTTTCACAAAACCAGCTCCTGGATTCATTGATTTTCTTGAAGAGTTTTTTTTGTGTCTCTGTCTCTTTCAGTTCTGCTCTGATCTCAGTTATTTCTTGCCTTTTGCTAGCTTTTGAATTGGTTTCCTCTTGCTTCTCTAGTTCTTTCTTTTTTTTTTTTTGGAGATTGAGTCTGGCTCTGTCGCCCAGGCTGGAGTGCAATGGCATGATCTCAGCTCACTGCAAGCTCTGCCTCCTGGGTTCATGCCATTCTCCTGCCTCAGCCTCCCAAGTAGCTGCAACTACAGGCGCCCACCACCATGCCTGGCTAATTTTTTGTATTTTTAGTAGAGATGGGGTTTCACCATGTTAGCCAGGATGGTCTCGATCTCCTGACCTTGTGATCCACCCACTTGGCCTCCCAAAGTGCTGGGATTACAGACGTGAGCCACTGTGCCTGGCTAGTTCTTTTAATTGTGATGTTAGGATGTCGATTTTAGATCTTTCCTGCTTTCTCTTGTGGGCATTTAGTGCTATAAATTTCCCTCTACACACTGCTTTAAATGTGTCCCAGAGATTCTGGTACGTTGTGTCTTTGTTCTCATTGGTTTCAAAGAACGTCTTTATTTCATTTAGTTATTTACCCAGTAGTCATTCAGGAGCAAGTTGTTCAGTTTCCATGTACTTATGTGGTTTTGAGTGAGTTTCTTAATCCTGAGTTCTAGTTTTATTGCACTGTGGTCTGAGAGACAATTTGTTGTGATTTCTGTTCTTTTACATGTGCTGAGGAGTGCTTTACTTCCAAGTATGTGGTCAATTTTAGAATAAGTGTGATGTGGTGCTGAGAAGAATGTATATTCTGTTGATTTGGGGTGGAGAGTTCTGTAGATGTCTCTTAGGTCTGCTTGTTGCAGAGTCAAGTTCAGGTCCTGGGTATCCTTGTTAACCTTCTGTGTCGTTGATCTGTCTAATATTGACAATGGGGTGTTAAAGTCTCCCATTATTATTGTGTGGGAGTCTAAGTTTCTCTGTGGGTCTCTGAGGACTTGGTTTATGAATCTGGGTGCTCCTGTATTGGGTGCATATATATTTAGGATAGTTAGCTCTTCTTGTTGCATTGATCCCTTTACCATTATGTAATGGCCTTCTTTGTGTCTTTTGATCTTTGTTGGTTTAAAATCTGATTTATCAGAGACTAGGATTGCAACCCCTGCTTTTTTTGCTTTCTGTTTGCTTGGTAGATCTTCCTCCATCCCTTTATTTTGAGCCTGTATGTGTCGTTGCACATGAGATGGGTCTCCTGAATACAGCACACTGATGGGTCTTGACTCTCTATCCAACTTGCCAGCCTGTGTCTTTTAATTGGGGTATTTAGCCCATTTACATTTAAGATTAATATTGTTATGTGTGAATTTGATCCTGTCATTATGATGTTTGGTTATTTTGCCTGTTAATTGATGCAGTTTCTTCCTAGCCTCGATGGTCTTTACAATTTGGCATGTTTTTGCAGTGGCTGGTACCAGTTGTTTCTTTCCATGTTTAGTGCTTCCTTCAGGAGCTCTTGTAAGACAGGCCTGCTGGTGACAAAATCTCTCAGCATTTGCTTGTCTGTAAAGGATTTTATTTCTCCTTCACTTATGAAGTTTAGTTTGGCTGGATATGAAATTCTGGGTTGAAAATTCTTTTCTTTAAGAATGTTGAATATTGGCCCCCACTCTCTTCTGTCTTGTAGGGTTTCAGCTGAGAGATCCGCTGTTCCCTTTGTGGGTAACTCAACCTTTCTCTCTGGCTGCCCTTAACACTTTTTCCTTCATTTCAACTTTGGTGAATCTGACAATTATGTGTCTTGGGGTTGCTCTTCTCGAGGAGTGTCTTTGTGGTGTTCTCTGTATTTCCTGAATTTGAATGTTGGCCTGCCTTGCTAGGTTGGGGAAGTTCTCCTGGATAATATCCTGAAGCGTGTTTTCCAACTTGGTTCCATTCTTCCTATCACTTTCAGGTACACTAGTCACACGTAGATTTGGTCTTTTCACATAGTCCCATATTTCTTGGTGGCTTTGTTCGTTTCTTTTACTCTTTTATCTCTAACCTTGTCTTCTCACTTTACTTCATTAATTTGATCTTCCATCACTGATACCCTTTCTTCCACTTGATTGAATTGGCTCTTGAAGCTTGCGCATGTGTCACGAAGTTCTCGTGCCATGGTTTTCAGCTCCATCAGGTCACTTAAGGTCTTCTCTACACTGTTTATTCTAGTTAGCCATTTGTCTAATCTTTTTTCAAGGTTTTTAGCTTCCTTGCAATGAGTTTGAACATCCTCCTTTAGCTCGGAGAAGTTTGTTATTACCGACCTTCTGAAGCCTACTTCTGTCAACTCGTCAAAGTCATTCTCCATCCCACTTTGTTCCGTTGCTGGTGAGGAGCTGTGACCCTTTGGAGGAGAAGAGGTACTCTGATTTTTAGAATTTCCAGCTTTTCTGTTCTGGTTTCTCCCCATCTTTGTGGTTTTATCTATCTTTGGTCTTTGATGTTGGTGACCTATAGATGTGGTTTTGGTGTAGATGACCTTTTTGCTGATGTTGATGCTATTCCTTTCCGTTTGCTAGTTTTCCTTCTAACAGTCAGGTCCCTCAGCTTCAGGTCTGTTGGAGTTTGCTGGAGTTCCACTCCAGACCGTTTGCCTGGGTATCACCAGCGGAGGCTGCAGAACAGCAAATAATGCAGAACAGCAAATATTGCTGCCTTGATACTTCCTCTGGAAGCTTCGTCTCAGAGGGGCAGCTGCATGTATGAGGTGTCTGTCGGACCCTACTGGGAGGTGTCTCCCAGTTAGGCTACACGGGGGTCAAGGACCCACTTGAGGAGGCAGTCTGTCCGTTCTCAGATCTCAAATGCCGTATTGGGAGAACCACTGCTCTCTTCAGAGCTGTCAGACAGGGATGTTTAAGTCTGCAGAAGTTGTCTGCTGCCTTTTCTTCAGCTATGCCCTGCCCACAGAGGTGGAGTCTAGAGGCAGTAGGCCTTGTTGAGCTGAGGTGGGCTCCGCCCAGTTTGAGCTTCCTGGCTGCTTTGTTTACCTACTCAAGCCTCAGCAATGGCGGGTGCCCCTCCCCCAGCCAGGCTGCCATCTCGCAGATGCATCTCAGACTGCTGCGCTAGCAGTGAGCAAGGCTCTGTGGGCGTGGGAGCCGCTGAGCCAGGCACGGGAGAGAATCACCTTGTCTGCTGGTTGCTAAGACCTTGGGAAAAGTATAGTATTTGGGTGGGGAGTGTCCTGCTTTTCCAGGTAGTCTATCACAGCTTCCCTTGGCTAGGAAAGGGAAATCCCCCAACACCTTGCACTTCCCGGGTGAGTCAACACCCCGCCCTGCTTCAGCTCGCCCTCTGTGGGTTGTACCCACTGTCCAAGCAGTGCCAATGAGATGAACCAGGTACCTCAGTTGGAAATGCAGAAATCACCCATCTTCTGCATTGATCATGCTGGGAACTGCAGACTGGAGCTGTTCCTGTTTGGCCATCTTGGCAACTCCCATTGCCATTTTTTCATCCTCAAATGAAGCTATTTCCTTTCTGTATCTATTGTGGTGTTCCTAATATGTACCATAGTACAGAATCAGCAATTGCCATTATTTCAGCAGCATATTTTGAAGCTTTTCCAACATATTTTATTACCCCATGTGCTTATCTCATGGAAACAAAAGTGAAGTAGGACCTTTTCAATGGGAGAATTAAATAACTTTTAAGGGTAATAGAATGGAAAACTATATAAGTAAAATTTTTCTTTGAAAACTAGGTTCTTAAGATATGACCAGACAAGAGATGAAGAGTTAAAATGTCCTTTTCTGTTTTATCAGGCTAATTTTAAACATGTTTGTTGAAAGGAATAAAGTAAAACCTGTTCCAAGTTGAGATTGGAAAGTAGGTTTGCTTAAAGTATGAGACTTTAGCAATACATCAAGAATCACATATTTGACCTGAACTGAATTTACCCATGTCATTGTGCTATTTACTTGAAAACGAATGTTGAGATTATCTTGCCCTGAACAATTTTGTAGTTACACACGCACAACCAGAATATACAGTTGCTTTTATGATAGGGACAGATTCTCTATTTAAGAGTTTGATAAAAGAGAACCAAATACTCTATTTTAAAAATGTATAGTCTTTCCCTTGAATAATCCTTTGTGTAGCTCAGCAGCTAAGTAGAAATGATGGGACAGAATGGATGAACTGCGAGGTGAGACCAGCCCCTACTAGGAGTATATAAGCAAGATGAGGAGGGAGTGGAGTGGATAAGCAACGCAGAGGAAGACAATAGTTAAGACTGCATTCTCCACACACACATAGTGTTGGTGCTCCGCTGCTCCCCCACCCTTATCTGCTTAATTTCTAAGTTCTGCTTGGCTTCAGCATGCTGACACGTGCCAGGTGCCTGTCAGTGCTGAGTTATGTTGGGCAGCTCACTGTTTTACTGTTTTAGCTATTCCCTGGTGCCCTAGGCATCATTCTCCTCTTTGCATCTTGAACATCTGCTCTGGAGTGTTATTGGATTATGTGAAAGAATGATGGAAAGATCAGTGAATTGGGGAAGTCAGGAGATGTCACTGATTTCTAAGTAGTTTTGTGACTTTGGGCATGCAGCTTTTTGTTCTTAGTTATCCCCAAAATCAAATGAAGGATGTAGATTAGATGATCTCTAAGCACTTCTAGCTGATGTTTGGTTGACCCCATGACTTTAGGGGGCCTTGTTCTTGGAAGACACCTATTATGATTTCTAATATAATGTAGTATTAGCTTTGTCTATTTCATGGGGCTGTTTTGAGTTTCAGCTAGGATAAAAGATGTGAAGATGCTTTGGAAAATATTAAGAATCATATAAAACAAAAATGATATGAGTAGTTTAAAGGATTCTTTCCTCCAAAGATACCATATAGTGATAAAAATTAAAGTAATTCCATTTAAATGAATGTGAGGCCAATTACAGAGGCCATAAAAACAGACATGCAGTTATACTTACCATAGAGAAATATGCCATTTAAAAGCACACAGATCAAGGAATGATTCAATAAACATTGATTGATTGGTTAGGCAGCTAGGCTGTGGGGATGAGGTACTCTACTTTTCTTCCTGATCCCACTTGTGCTTGTCAAGTTTGAAAGCAACAGGCAGTGGATCATGTTCTTTTCTCTGTCACTATCACCCATCCACTCCCGGAAAGTTGGAATAGAACATTAAAACCTGTACAGAAGGGAATGGGTCATCTTGACCCAATAGCAGAGTATGAGAACATGAGGCCGCCTTGCATACTGGCTTGTCAGACTTGGCCTCGCCAGCACTAGGTAGCAGTGAAGGCAGCTGCCGTATGCATTTGTCTTTGTGGTCCTCTTCTCTTCCTCCACCCCCATTCTGTTCTTTCATGTCCTTCTTGTGACCTTTTACTATTCTTTCTTCCTTACCTTACTAGAGTAGAAAAGAGGAGCGCATACAAAGGGTGGGGAAAAGGAAGAAGAGAAAGGAAAATAAAGATTAAAAACTTTACAATGAGGTAGTGGGGAAGGTTGGGCTCCTCTCTTTCTCTTTCTCTTTCTCCTTCTCAGTATGACAGACTTGATAATTTTACTTTGTACCTCATCTTTAAGTTTGACTTCATTCTTTTCTTTAGTTACCTTTAGTCCCCGATCAGTGACATATGCAGAAAATTATAAACAGGCTGCATGATAGAAACCAGTATCCTGCCTCTCAGCAGACTTGTATCATCTAGGACTGGCAATAGTTTTAGAAAGGACAACTGAACCAGACTAACATGACACATAAGTTAGAGTGACAACACATGTTTTGCAGTTTATAGAGTTCAATTAATAGATGTGATTGCCATAGAAAGTGGGAAGGAAAAGAATTGCATGACTTGTGTACTGAGTATGAGAGAGCTTATTCATACAGGTTGGGAAAGCAAAATTAAAAAATCAGAAACAGGCCCACCAGCCTAGATATGTCCAAAACTAGTACTTTGGTAACCTATTATGACTTCCAGCAGATTAAGTTTCAAGCTGTGGAAAGGGCTTCAGAATAAGGGAAGGCTTAGCATCCCACTAATAAGGCTTATTAAGTTTAGATAAAACAGATGTTTTTCGATCGTAGCAGCTCTGAGTCACCAAGATCAAAATGGAGAAAGAAGAGAACAAAAACAAGCTAACACTTTCATTAAAAAGGTACTATTTTTCTTAGGCATTTTCAGAACCTGCTCACATTTATACTTAATACTTTCAGTTAAATCCTGTGAATGGAAGCATTAATTGGGGAAAAATTCCTTAATACTGATTAAATGTGTATACATTTATGTTGATTTGCTGACATTCTGACAGTGGTACTATGAAAAGAGAATGGGATTTAGAGGCAGGCGGTCCTAACTTCATATGTCAGCTCTCTTACCTGTTTTTGTTTGTTTGTTTTCGTTTTTGTTTTGAGATGGAGTCTCACTTTGTCGCCTGGGCTGGAGTGCAGTGGCACAATCTCAACTCACTGCAACCTCCACCTCCTGGGTTCAAGTGATTCTCCTACCTCAGCCTCCTGAGTAGCTGGGATTACAGGCGTCCACCACCATGCCTGGCTAATTTTTTTTGTATTTTTAGTAGAGACGGGGTTTCACCATGTTGGTCAGGCTGGTCTTGAACTCCTGACCTCGTGATCCACCTGCCTCGGCCTCCCAAAGTGCTGGGATTACAGGCGTGAGCCACTGCTCCTGGCCAGCTCTCTTACCTGTTTTTAGAACCATTGGCAAGTTACTTAATCTCACTGATCATCACTGAACCTCAGCTTCTTCCTCTACAAAATGGAGTTGTTTTGAGGACTAAACAAGATAATGCATGTATAGTACCTTACTCACAGTAGGTACTTAGCAGGTATTGGCTCTTTGAGATTTTAAGCTGCTTTTGCTCGTAGTGCCATGTCTAAATATCTTAGGACCAGTCTTCTAGAGCTTGATTAGGAGCTCTAGGCCATCCAAAGAGGGATGCACCTGAAAGATCCATTGTGGGGTGAGATAAAAATATTAGAAATTCTATTTATGATCATTTTAGATAAAATATAAGAAAGTATTTAAACTCTACTACTGTTTAACATGTGGATTGACCCTGATGCTCTCCTTTGGTCCATTTTGGATAGTCACTATCATATACTCTAAATGAGGGATCCTGAGAAAAGTGTGAGATTTCTTGATTTGCTGAGAGTTCATAGTGGCATGCACATTCTTTTGCTCACTTTAGGCATATTGTAACATATTTCAGTTTACATGTACCTAGTTAAGTAGATTTCTAGTTCTTAGTACAGGTTGAGCATCCCAAATCCAGAAATCTGAATTGCTCCAAAATCCAAAACTTTTGAGTACCAACATAACGCTTAAAGGAAATACTTCAGATCTCAGAATTTTGGATTTGGGATGTTCAACCGGTATAATGCAGATATTCCCAAATCACAAAAAAAATCCCAAGTTTGAAACACTTCTAGACTCCAGCATTTTGAATAAGGGATATTCCAGCCTATATAATCTTCATCCTGTGGTTTCTTTACAGGAATCTTCTTAAGCTGTTTGACTGTTGTGTGTAGCTCAGTTAAAGCTAGATAAACTAACCCACGCATAATGGACAAGTGGCTTAGGAAGATTCCTGCAAGGAAAAAAATGGGTTGATGATAATAGTAATAATGCAAGGGCAAGAAAATGGTGAACTAGCTGACACTTCTATGAGTTTCCTCTTAATTTAGCCAAGTCATGAAGTGAAAACAAAAATAATCGAATCAGATCTGACAAGATGTCAGCCCCAAAACAAGAAAGAAAGGATCAAGAACATTATTTAATTTATACTCACTGTCTTTAATAACGAAGCCTACTCTAAGTATCATGCTTTGATATATTAGCCTGTGATAGTAGTACAAGTATATACTTTATAAATATACATATGGAGGATGTGTGCTCAAACTTTTTTTAGTGATAAGGATACTCAATCAAAACTGTTTGGATCCTGGTGATGACAGACGACGTTGTCAGCCAATCCCCATGTGGTAGTGAGGACATGTCCTGCAGTTCTGAAGGGATTCTATGGATTTTTTTTAATTTAAAAAATGAAAAACTAATTTAAAAAAAAACAGCTTGGAGACTGCTATTTTAAATGAGGAAAGCAGTTGCTGCCTATGGAGTCTCTCATCTCTCATTCTATATCTGCTGCTTAGAAATTATTTTTCTTGTTTTTGTTTTTTGTTTTTTACCTAAGGATTTTGCTATAGTATGAATAGTAGGATAGAGAGTAATATATCTAAATCCATCAAACATGGTTTAGGGAACTTTATTTCTTGATAAACATTTCTTCTACAGAAGTAAAAGAACAATTCCTGCCCAAAAGATTTAAAAACTGTAGTTCAAGAAAACTAAGAAAATGTTTCAAAGCAGCATATGAATCCCTGCCTGCAGGATAATGGAAACTCTTTGATGAAGATGTACCTTACCTGATGTAGATTTGTTTCTGAAAAAAATATATATATTTTTTTATTTCTGTAAAACTCCCTGTAACTCTGAGTCAGTTGGTAACCAGTAAACCAGTAGCAAATTGTAAAACAGACCTTTTCAAAAAGAGTGCTAACCTGCTCTGATTATTCCTCTCAGCAGTCCTATAGCATGATTTTAACACGTACTTTATACATATCCATATATTATTTAGTAATCTATTCTTATATTCTCCGTGGCTCTTTGCATAATAAAAAGCATATAGCGCGTGTTTAATACTTATTTTGAAAATGAAATGAAAACACCAGAACCTGGAAAGGTAGCCATTGTCCCCCAAGATGGCCACATTTAATTCCTAGAGAAGATAACTTGTTTAGTTCTTCCCATAGCACAGCTTAGTCCTGTGGCTCCCTTTCTTTCACCAGAGCCATAATATGGGGCAGCCCTGTGGACAGACAGATGATCAATCAGAGTTCTTTGACAGCTACTACTTATTGAGTAGGTTAGTAAAGGCACTTGTGCAGTTATTATTTTATTTGTTACAGTTGCTCCATTAGGTGGGTACTGTTATGATCTCCATTTCATAAATGAGGAAATGAAGGCTGGCATAGATTAAGAGACTTGCCTAAATGTCACACAACTAATGTATAGTGGAGCCAGGATCCAAATGCAAGTATATCTGACTCCAGAACCCAAGCTGTTGGCCATTCTAATATGTTATGTTCTAGAGAACTGTGAAATAGTGCTCATTAATTAACGATTACTTCAATTTTGCATTTTAGGAGCTATATTTATTGGCATAAGTCACAGAGAACTGTTGTTATACCTTGGAGACACACTTTTGATGGATCTGGGGAAGTAATACTAATTTGGGATTGTAGACCAGGTTTCTAAATTCCAATTCAGTTCAAGAGGTGGTTCATTCAGTTTTGTAGTATATCCTAACCTAAGAGAATACACGGATGAGATCCCTGGAAATTTTGCCAGTCTGTGTGTTACACAGTCTCTTGAAGGTAGAGACAATCTCATATCTTCACATTTCCAAGCTTATAATTGTCAGTGGTCATATCGTAATCTTTTCCAAACCCACACATTTTTTTCTTGCCAAGGCCTTGAGAGCACTGTTGTTATGGTGTACAGTAACAAATGACCCAGTTATATTGAGTTTTAAAGATTAACCAGAGTCATAAAGAGAAAATTAAATTATATTCACTTTACTTTGGCAGATTTTCATCAGAAAAACATAATTTAAACAAAAATAGTTTCTAGTAGTTCATTTCTAAAAACAAGATAGAGTAAATCTAGAAACTCTGCAGAGAAAGCATTATGTAGACATTTTGTAGAGGGAAATAAGAAATACTTTCTGTATATACAAACATTTAGCCATCTGTTTCTTTATGTATCTTTTATTTTCCAGTTTTAGCTCTGCTGCACTAAATCAAATTCAGACCTAATTCTCTTAATTTAGAGGGGAGGAATTTGTGGCATAGGAGGCAGATTCTGATGATACTTGCTGGTCCTCACAGCTGGCAGCTCACAGGGAATTTTCCCTTCCTGGTGGGCAGCTATGGCTATCTCATAGAGAGTAGAGGCTTTTTAAGAATTCAAGATCAGAGCATTTCAGGAACTTTAATCAGAGGGCAGTAAGTGATAACCCTCTAAAGCCTAAGTGAATCTCATAGGATAGGAGCCCGATAATATATATCAAAACCTACTGAACCTGTTGTCCTTTATCTCCCTCTCCCCTCTTACTTTTCCATTCTCCCTTTCTTGCTTTCTCCATGTTTCTTTCCATGTGTCTCTATTTGAGCCCTTTCTAAGTGTCCCCCTTTTTTGTACTTTCTTTGCCTCCTACTTCTTTTTTTAGCTTCTTGCTTTCTCTTCCTTTCTCTTTTTACATATTCCTTTTTCCTTTTTCTTTCTCTCCTATCTTCTCTTCCTTTTGTTCCATCCCTTAGTTCTTTCCTCTGTTCCCCATGAATTACCCATCATATCATATTAAGCATATATATTAAAATTAATAAATGTTAATGGCCATTGAGCAGCAAGAAGGTTTTATTTATTACTGTAAAAGAAAAACCATGTCCCAATTAAGTAACACTGTACATATAGCTTACGATTGAAACTTTTCTTTTGAGTAACAGCCCTCACCAAAATAAAGCACCTTTCCTCCTTCCTTAACCATAATTGTGTCTTTTGTTCTTCCTCTCTACCCTTAGGTTTGATGAATAGGCACATTTTTACATTTTGTTTTGTGTCCATTACTTCTTGAATTTTAGAAAGCTAAAATTGCTACTTAGTGAGAAAGAGAGGTAGATAATTTTTCAGATGTGGGTTTAGGATTCTAGTATTCTGAGTTTCTGGGGTTCAAACATGCCACGTATGCATTGTATTCCAGAAGCTCTAGCAGGGAATGACAGAATATGGAATTTCCTGGTGGTTGAAACCCCTCATGAAAAAACTGCTTTTAGTTTTAGACTAATACATAGTTGAATTGCTTCTCTTTGCCTGTCCAAACAGGGATTTTTAATTTGGGTTTTAATTACTTCCTTGTCCTGAATAATGGTTATATGTAATATGAAGCCCCTCTCAGTTTGATAACTTTCCAGCAGTTAACCGATTAAGGTCAACAATATTTTAGAAAGTGAATGAACAAGTGAGCGAATGACTGGACAGAGTCCCTTAAATTATTTCTGTTACATGCTCTATCGTTTACGATGAGCCTTGTAATATCTAAGGTTTTGCCTCTTTTCAGCGACTTTTTTTTCTTTTTAGCATAGTTTCCAGGCACTGTCACAAACTCTTTGGTTTTTTCATAGCTAAACTCTTAATGTCTTTTCTTAAAATGTTCATTTTTATTAAAGTACTATATAACATTATATATTAACTTTGACAAATGTTAATATTCCTCCTCAATTAGGTGAGGTGTATTCTTGAGAAGGTGCCAATTTGAATTGAATATATTTGAACTTGATATGTGAACTAAACTGTCATTGTTTAAAGCTTACCCATCCATCGTATGGGTGATGGAGCAGCTGACTGGTTTTTTTTTTGTTTTTTTTTTGAGATGGAGTCTCGCTCTGTCGCCCAGGCTGGAGTGCAGTGGCGCGATCTCGGCTCACTGCAAGCTCCGCCTCCCGGGTTCACGCCATTCTCCTGCCTCAGCCTCTCCGAGTAGCTGGGACTACAGGCGCCCGCCACCACGCCCGGCTAATTTTTTGTATTTTTAGTAGAGACGGGGTTTCACCGTGGTCTCGATCTCCTGACCTCGTGATCCGCCCGCCTCGGCCTCCCAAAGTGCTGGGATTACAAGCGTGAGCCACCGCGCCCGGCTCTGACTGGTTTTATATGTAAATGTTTTGTTTTGTTTTTCTAGCAATATTTAAACATTAGAAAATGATTTCCTATTCTAACAAAGAAATTCATATGAATTTACTTACAGGACCCCCTTGTCAGTTCCTTAGACTGCCTAGAATTTAAATTGGCAGATACTACTTTGGTATAAAATGCTTTCTATGGACAGTATTAATATTTTAAAATCTGTTTTAGTCCTGCAGATTTCCAGTAGACAGGAAGTCTAGCTCTGTTTACCCTTTGGCTACTAATGAGTGCTACTGAATGATTATTTATCATCTTTAGGTAGAGGTACCACAGGTATGAGATCAGAATTGCCAAGTAAGGCAAGCATTTAATTTTAAAATTTGAAAACAAATCCATGCAAAGGCGACAACTAAAGTATAGATACTCGAAAGAATTTTGGACTTGAGTCAGAAAATCTCGGTTGTATCCCTACCCTTATCGTTAACTTAGCTGAGTCACCTTGAGTAAGTCACTGCCCAACTCCAGATTACAGTATTCTCTCTAAAAGCACAATTTCAACATTGCATTTTCTAAAGAGAGCTTGGTTAAGGAAAGCTTGGTTGAGGAAAGCTGAATCTTGTTGTTTATCAGCTGTCCACACCAGCCTGGCAGCTCTGAGGTCAGTTTCCAGCTGGATTTTCATCTTTTTGTAATCCCTTAAATCCTTGCCAGGCTTCCATTGCTACTTCATTTCCCTAGAAATTTACATTTAGAGACATTGAGGACTTCCTACCTTTGTAATTTTTCTGTGTTCATGAACTTAATGAAAAATTACTTAGAGCTGGCTAAAAAATGCAAGAATCAAAAGTCTTGTTTAAATGTCTCTGTAAAATCAGACTATTCCCATCATGACTAACAACCTTTACTGTTTCAGAGCTTTGAAATCAGTATGTTTGAATCTTGACGTGGTGAGGCACCATTGTCATTTTATCCCATTCATTGTTCTAGCATTTTCCTACTAACTCCTTGTTCTAAACATTCTTTTTTTTTAAGCCTAGAATGAGTGAACAGCAAGGCTCCATGTCATGAGAAAAGCATTATAGCCTGATCCTCACTTACGTTTTAGGTATTTGAAAATTTCATTGATTTCAAATAGTTTGAATTGCATTGAGCTAAAACTTATCTTTTATTGGTCTGCTAGGAAATGAACTAAACAAAATGATAACTTGCTTCAAAGTATTGAGAAATTAACTGTATAGCGACTTCAACATGTGTATTTTTAAAATGAAAAAGCTAGAGCTAGGTACAAAATGTGCTTCATTAAAGGAGGTCTAGCACTATATTCAAAAGGTCAAACAACAACAAATATTGGTGTGGATGTGGAGAAAATGGAACCCATACATTGCTGCTGGGAAAGTAGAATCGTGCAGCCATTGTGAGAAATAGTTCGTTGGTTCCTCAACGAACTATTTCGTTGAATTACCTTTATGATCCAGGTAGAATTACCTTTATGATCCAGCAGTTCCACTCCTAGCTATCTACCCAAGAGAAATGAAAACATACATCCACATTAAAACTTATACATCAATTCCCTAGCAGCATTATTTATAATAGCCAAAAAGTGGGAACAGCCCAAATGTCCATCAACCCATGAATAGGTAACAAACTTTGGTGTATCCATACAATGAAATATTATTAGGCAGTGAAAAGAATGAAGTACTGATACATGCTACAACATGGATGAAATCTCAAAAATATGCTAAGTGAAAGAAGCCAGACGCTAAAGGCAATATATTGTATGATTTCGTTTATACAGAATGTCCAGAATAGGCAAATCCATAGAAACAAAGTAGATTAATGGTTTCCAGGAGCTGGGAGTGGTGCCAATATGCAGTGACTGCTATTGGGTACGTGGTTTCTTTTAAGGATGATGAAAATGTTCTAATATTGTGTAATGGTGATAGTTGCACAACTGTGAATATACTAAAAGCCATTGAATTATATACTTTAAAAGGGTGAATTTTGTGGTATGTGAATTATATCTCAATAAAAGTGTTATGGATTAAAAACATTAGTGACTATATTACTATAACTATTTGAAATTATAAAAGTACATTTAAGTTACATTTTACGCCAGGACTAGGGGCGGGGGGAATGGGGAGTTAGTATTTAATGGGTACAGAGTTTCAGTTTGGAAAGATGAAAAAGTTCTGGAGATGGAAGATAGTGATAGATACCCTACAAATATATTTAATTTTACAGAACTGTATACTTAACAATGGCTAAAATAGTAATTTTATGTTATGTATATTTTACCACAGTAAAAAAAATCCATAACCCCCTAAAATTATATTTTATATTATTCTAATGAATAATGTGTCTTTTACTCTCTTTTTCTTCTTTTAACAGTAAAACTGAAAATGTGATTGGCCTTTTGTTTTTTGTGCATGTAATTCTTCTGGTCTGTGTTTTAGAACTTCTTTCCTGTGTGGCGTTGCGGGGTGCGGGTGGTTACACACACACGTCTTTATCTTGGCTTTAAATGAGAACTTGGAAGTATTTTTTAAAACTTTTATTTGTTAGTAGGAAAATAAAAGAAGCCAAACCATAGGCAATTTACGTCATTAAATTATAAAATAGTGAAATGCTGTTCTCAGAGTATGAATTATCACAGATTTCCTGATTTTCTTGGTTAATCTTGGCTTCTTGCATGGGAAAAACATATATACTTTTATACATATGTAACATCTCTATATCTTCCTATAAGCATTTTCCTTTGTATAGCAGGATAAAATGAGCACCAAAATGTGGTGCAAATATAAAAACGCAGTGAATGAGCTTCAAAATGCAAACAAAGGGATGGGAAAATGAAAAAAAGAAAATTCAGCAGTGAGAAAGTCACTGAAAAAGGAATTAAATTCTTTCCAAGTCTATGGAACTATGTTATGACCCAAGCAGTTTGTAGAGTCTGAGTTTGTAACCTCTGAGGATTAATCCATGAAAATATTTCTAAACCTGGCTACTATCTAGGACATTTGAAGATGGATGTTATGAATACCAGTAGTGCCATTAATATAGTAGGCAATCAGAGGTATGTTTGTTTTTCTTGATCAGGAAGTGGTTTCTTTTAAAAGTACAAGGAACACACACTGTGTGTGTGTGTGTGTGTGTGTGTGTGTGTGTATTTTCTATTCCGTTGCAGGAAGAATTATGGTTTTTCCACATTTTACAGTGGAGTTTTCTAGAGTTTGGCACTATGATATACTACACTTGATTACAGGATCCAATCAGAGTTGATGTACTCAGAAATTCATTGACGTGATTAATGGTCTCCTAATCATACTTTTATTTCCTAGATTGGCCCTATTTCCTGTAGTTTCACAATTTTTGAGTCATATGTTAAATTATCCTTTATAGGGGGCCTGAAATTCTTATGAGTATTTTTAGTCTATAATTTGCATGATTATTTCCATTTTCTTTGCTTTCTTTTTTAATTGAAGAAAAATGTCGATCTTCGATCTTCCTTTGAATTCTTTGAGTGCTGTTTTATGGTGACTGGCCTTCCTAGTATAATCTTTTTTAAAACAATATTGTGTATATGTGTATGTGTATACATATATATGTATACACACACATACACACATGTGTATATGTGTATGTGTATACATATATATGTATACACATACACATACACACATGTGTATACATACACATATATACACACACACATATATATATATAATTTTACTGCCACCAGCACTAGATCCAGAAATCTTCCTACAAGTTTCCACTAGTCTAGTTTTTATTCTTCTCAAAAGCAAAATAAAACATTCTTAGATTCTACAAGTAGCAGGGAAAGACATCAGGAAATGGCTGTACAGGAAATGTAATTGATGATTCACTCTTTACAATTGAAGTGGTCATAAGATTGGCTAGCAAACACAATCTATTAAATGAAAAAAAAAGGTGACTTCTAAAATCTTTGGGGAATTTGAATACATTTGAAGCTTGTTGGTACCTTTGACATCTTACTGATTCTTTTTGAAACTCTTACCTTTTTCAAACAATTGTTGCATTTGAAATTGGGAACTTTCATATCCAGTGATTGCTTTAATATTTGCTTTGTTTTTAACAGTGCCCTTAAAGATAGCCGTTTTCCCCCAATGACAAGGGATGAGCTGCCACGGCTTTTCTGCTCAGTGTCTCTGCTCACTAACTTTGAAGATGTCTGTGATTATTTGGACTGGGAGGTAAGATTATAGAAAAATTTTTAAAGAAAAATGAAGGTAACTCTTGAGGAGATGTTAAAAATTAGGCCCAGAAAATAACTCTCTCAGCCCATTCTCTATTGTAATGGAGGTCGAGAGTAATATGGATGAATAAACCTCACAACTGAACGAGATATAAGTAAATGAGCTTTTTAAAGGACAAAGTGCCACGTGTTGTTATAATCCCCAAACTGAATTTGGTTTTCATTTTTATCCTACTACCTCACCAAAGCACCTCATAAAAGCTGTTAATAAGTAATAAGAAGGACTGACTGGAATTTATTTCTCCTCTTATTTTCATTCTGGTGCACTCTGGTATAACCGCCACTAAATAACTAGTTGGTCAGAGGATACATCTCAGAAACAAGAAGAAATAGTTAGGATAATACACCATTTGGGGGAATCAGCTTGTGATAATAACAAGGTATTGATTAACTAGAGTTAAATAATGTGAATTCATTCTTGGCTACCTTAGTTTATACACTTAAACACTCTAACAAATAATACTAAGGTTATTTCTAGGGTATCTCTGTGCATTGCTATTATTAGAGTAGCTTATATTGATCATATTTTTATTCTTCTTTAGTACGTGGGGTTGGCTAACATCGTTAGTGAAGTTCAAAGGTTCTCACCATGATTTGCTTTGGTGGCTGGGAGGAGATGTTGAGTGTAGGTCTATTGGGTCTATGAAATTTTACACACAAGCATGTCCATATTACTGAATGCCTGTTGTATTCCAGGCAATGTGCTCCATGTATAAAAGTGGTAAGATTTGTTCCCACCATGAGGCATCTCATAATTTAGTGGCAAGTAAATGTGTATAGAAAGTATGAAGAAATAAGTGCTATGAGAATAAAACAATGGGAACTCAGTGATAAACATAACATTCTCTCTCACACATATACTCATAAATGGCATTATTGTATCCTTATGACAGATTCTAATTCTTCTGCTGTTTTAGAAGGACCATCCCCCATAGTAACTGAACTATTCTGCCTTGGGGACAGATCACTGTCTTCACAGTTTATTAGACTTGAATTTAATTTTGGCTTTGCCCTGATTCCTTGTGAGACTTCGAACAATTTACTCCACTGCAATTCAGTTTTCCAATATACAGAATAAGACATTTATAAGGTTCTTCATTTGAAAAACAATCTCTATGATATAAATTATTGTTGTTATGCCAGAGCTATTTAAAAAGTTTTCGGGGGTGGGGTGAAAAAAAAAACTTTTCTACAGAGAGTACGATGCAAGAGTCCCCTCTGGGTTTTGTGATAAGATTTTCTAGAGCATTATCAGAATATGAACACATCTTAGGATTTTTGCAAAGGAAGAAATAAATTTATACTGTTGTTCCTACCAAAGTTAGAATGTGGAAAACCTTTTGTGAACTTGAAATTTCTAATTTATTATTTTCTATAAGTTTGTTGTTCTTACTTGATTTTTCATAAAGAGAAGTCTACAAATATTATGGAAATATTCCTTAGTACTTTATTTTTAAACAGTCCCAAATCATGTTCCCTACTTATTAACATATATTATAGTCTGGGTGGTTCTTTTACTGTTTTAAGGCTGCTGTTTCCTCTTCCGCAGCCAGATTTACTTTTGCTTTCTGGATTGCAGGGTGTTGTGTATGTAGTAGTGCGGGTGGGAGTGATTATATGGGAAAAGCCTGAGATCCAAGGGGGATGACCAAGCTACAAGAACACTTCTACTGTTGCAGCTACTGAGTTGGAAGTACAGTTCTGGCATGTGTGTTTCTGTGTGTATGCATGTGTATGTGTCACAAACATGAACATACTAGTATTACATAAATGTGTGTGCATGTGTTTTGGGGGAAGGAAAAAGGGGAGAATCCAACAGCTGTTACATAGTCATGGTTAAGCACCGAGTACATCATCATCATCTTTCACCCAGTTAAAGCACTGTCTACAGCTAAAATTAACCTTGATATTATTGGACTATTATGTCCAAAAGATACATCAGCTTTCTGTTTGTTAGGAGAGTGGGATGTAAAGCCCTTAAGAAGTAGTACTGTGTACTCTACTATATACTCTTTCAAGGCATATTTATCCTCTTTGGTAACCATCTGCCAGCCTCAATTTCCAGAAGATTCTATATTGTTCCTACGGGGTATTGTGTATTTAATATATTTTAGGGAGCTTAAATATTAATTTCTATTAAGTATTAGTTCCCTGTTGAGGCAAAAAATACACTTTTTTTTTTTTTTGAGACAGAGTCTTGCTCTGTCGCCCAGGCTGGAGTGCAGTGGCGTGATCTCGGTACACTGCAAGCTCCGCCTCCTGGGTTCACACCATTCTCCTGCCTCAGCCTCCTGAGTAGCTGGGACTACAGGCGCCCACCACCATGACTGGCTAATTTTTTGTATTTTTAGTAGAGACAGGGTTTCACCGTGTTAGCCAGGATGGTCTCGATCTCCTGACCTCGTGATCCACCCACCTCGGCCTCCCAAAGTGCTGGGATTACAGGCGTGAGCCACCGTGCCCGGCCCACATTTTTTTTTTTTTTTACTTTTAATATACAAGTATTTGAAAGTGAATTAGTTACTGTTAGAATGGCAATGCTAAGAGGAAAAGCCCATCCTTTTCAGTTAGTTCATCATTGTTTCAGGTATTTGGCAGAAGAGAAATTTGTGTACAAAGAGTAAGGGTGGAAATTATATTTTTAAGTACAAGAATGTGATTTGGTCTTAAAAAAATATGTACCTTACTCAGTGATTGAAAATGGAGTAATAGGATTGTGGGAATGATATTCTAAGGGTTATCCTTAATGATTCTGAAAAAGCATTACTAAACACAGAATGCCAAAATAGAATTAAAGGCATTAAAAAATTATATGTTGACACAATTTCACTTCTAGGTATATACCCGAAAGAATTGAAGTGTTGAAACAAAAACTTGTACATGAATGTTCATAACAGCGCTGTTCACAATAGCCAGAAGGTGGAAACATCCCAAATGTTTATCAACAGATGAATGGATAAATAGAATATGTTATATTCATACAATTGAACATTACTCAGCCATAAAAAGAAGTGAAGTATATGCTACAACATGAATGAACCATGAACACATTATGCTAAGT
This sequence comes from Hylobates moloch, assembly GCF_009828535.3. NCBI lineage: Eukaryota > Metazoa > Chordata > Mammalia > Primates > Hylobatidae > Hylobates > Hylobates moloch. The sequence continues at coordinate 92,071,222 of NW_026652282.1, read as the reverse complement.
GAAAGAAGTGAAACACAGAAATCCACATTCTGTATGATTCCATTTATGTGAGATATCCAGAATGAGCAAATCCATAGAGATAGAAAGCAGATTAATAATTGCTAGGGGCTAGGGGGAGGGGTAAATGGGAAGGGACTACTTAATGGTACAGGGTTGCCATTTGGAGTGGTGAGAAAATTCTGGAACCAGATAGTGGTGGTGGTTGTACAACATTGTGAATGTATTTAATACCACTGAATTGTACACTTTAAAATTGTTAAAATGGCAAATTTTATGTGTATTTTACTACAATAAAAATGGAAAGTAAACTTTATACATATATTCTGTTCATAATAGCAATTTTAATTTATCAAAGAAGAAAATTTTTTAAATTAAAAACGTATAATGAGAAATGTGAGTCATTTATAATTACACCATTCTGAGAAAAACTACTGTTAACATTTTGGAATATTTCTTTCCATTATCTTTTATATATTATACTAAGACACTTTAAAATTTTTTTTCCATTCTTTATCTGTCTTTGTATCAATAAATCTGCATATTTGGTTACATAACAGATCACATTGAATATACAATCACTATTTAAAAGATTGTGGGGAAGTCTTTGTGGCTTATCTTTGTATGTAAGTAAATTATATTTTGAATTTCCTTTTTGAGAAGTCAGTCTATATTATGAAAGTATATGCTTCATGAGAATTTTCACACTAATAGGTACAACTTTTCTTCCAAGAAAAAATATCCTATTCACCATAAGTATGCAATTTTAACCTGAAATGTGAAGTCCCGTGTATGTTTATGCCACAGGGGAAAACAAGATTATTACAGAATTTTAATATAGAATGTTAAAGCCGAAGATAGATAATGAGCATGTTTTATACAAACAGAAGCTTTTAACATAGCACTTTTCTGGTGGAAGTACAGTTTGAGAATTAACCCCCACTGGTTAAGTGTGTTACTGCAGTGGAATTCCTAATTAAAGGGATGAAAATGCCCAGATCAAAGCAGGAAGAGGGCAAAGTCTAGAAGTCCCAAAGCATAGAGGTAGATATCTTCGCTACCAAGACAGTCATCCCTGTGGTCATGAGGATGAGGAACGTGACCACGACCAGTGGTAATAGCCACCCAGTTTTCAGATGATCAGGAAACAAATGAATTGCCACGCATCTGGTTACCGTCTTACTGTCTTTTTCACTCAAGGTTTTTAACTCGGTCTATTTGGGAACTTTCTTTTGATAATGTGTCTCTAATTTTATAATGGGAGTTAGTAGGAAAGTAGGATTTACTTTAGACCTTGTTTTAGGAGCTAGAGTGCTTCTCTTTGATAATGTGAGGGATGTTTGATAAATGGTTTTACAAATGGATGTAACTAATTTCAAGTCAATATTGAATTGACAGACTAATCAATAATGCTTCCATATGTTCTATTTCCTCAGAATAGTAATTATAACATTTAAAATAAGTGTTTATGGGTAGCCTCTGAAGGAATCTGGGCAGTCATTAAAAATAACAGCCATCCACAAAAGGCAGTAAGGACAAATTAGAGCAGTGGCCCCACCCTTCCAAGAATAACTGATCATTGCCCACATCATGATCTATTTATTGTCCTAGTAGGTATGAGAAGGATGAAGAGTGAATAATTTGGGGAAAAATTTCATTAGCTGATAAATTGGAATGTCTACCTGCAAGGCTAAAATGGTTGTTAAATGAGGAAAATTGCTCCCGTAGATAAATCTGACATGATATGCCTTGTGTTTGAACACAGAAACTCATCACCACTGTTCTGTGTTCTTCAGTTGACATCATTCTCTTAATTCTGAATGACAGGGTGATTGACAGACATGGCGCTTTGTAAAGAAAGAAAAACTCATGCAGCATGTTGGAGCCTGCCAAAATGACATAGCCTGGAACTTGTAGAGTTAAACTGTTTGGGAGCCATGTTTCCTTTTTAAAAATCTGAAAGGATATAAAACCAGACATTACAATGGACTGGAGCTTGACTTGAGGGGTGATTCTATGTGTGTCACCTCATAACTGCTCATTTTCAGGATGATATAAATGAATAAACTTTTTGTTTGTAGAAGAATTCGTATAGCAAGTATGTTACCAGTGATTTTGTGGAAGCTAATGTAGCAATTTGCTGACAGAAGTCAAAATATTTTCTAAATTGTAATCAAGCATCTTTTACTTCTGTACTTTAGAGAAAAGATCACTTGAAGGCATGAAGTAAAAATATTCTCTGTATTCTAAAGTAACTCCTTAGATCAGATTTCAAAAGATTAATGACATTTTCACAAACCATTAGTCACTTTCTCCTATATCTGGCTCCCTGGATCACTGGTATCTCACTTTGTCTATACAGCTGTCACCTGGGCAATACATTGTGATCCCAAGACAGACTGTTCCATTGGAGCACACAATACGTACATGGAATCAACCCATGCTGGGTGGGGCTGGCTAGCACAGTTCTTGTATGATGCCAAAAATCTGTCCCTGGACTATAAAGCTATACCTCAGGTCCCTGATCTCACTCTGTCCCTAAAGTACCAAAGCATCTGTCATTGTACTTGAGCCTCGTTGGACTCCTGGTACTCAGAAAGCTGTGTTTCACTTTAAAAGCAACCTCCAAAGCACACCTCTTGAGTGATGACAGCTCAATTCTGACGTGTTCAGTTGCAGTTAATAATAGGGTGCTTTTGTAACAACCTTCGTGAGAGTAAACAGATGAGATGAATAAATTGGCTACCGTCATTATCTCCCACATATTTTAGAAGTTAATGTTCTTTTCACCCTCACTCCCCCCTTGAAGGTTTACATTTTTTAGCTCCTCTTAATGTGCCACTGAAAACAGAGTTCCCATTCATACACAGATGGTAAGCATGACTCATGAAGTCACCCAGCGAAATGACTTCTAGTTGTATATGTTCTGTTTCCGCTCTTGGTTAGTTTTTCCCAACTATGATATACATCATGTTTTTTCTCTCTAACTTAAAAAATATGAGCTTCATATATCCAGGAAAATGCTTTTCACAGTACATATTTTCCCAGGGACGTTGAGTTTTTTTATAAGATGTCACTATCATTAAGATTAGTCCTTTCTTGATGCTCTACTTTAAATTTTTTTTTTTTTAAAGTGCTGTGGAGCATTGGGAAAGGAAGGCTTCAGGCTTCCTGGCCATCTAGAAAGAGTTTGCTGTGCATCAACAAGTCAATGTATAAGAAGCCTAGCGGGGAAGCAAGCTGTACAAAGTAAAGTAACTTCTTAGAAGGTGATTTAATGCATACAAATTTCCATTAGCTGTTGGTTCCTTTAGCAAAATGGGCTGCTGATTAGTCCCTTCTCAGGCCGTCTCAAGTTGTCTCCAGCTTTACTCGCAGCATGTTTATTGGTTGGAGGGAGTTAGCCTGCTGCTTCCCTGGAATTCCATAAACTCCCTGCCCCTTCCCTAGTACTTTTGTTATAGCCTATTATTTCATGTATAGTTTGCCTGTGTGTGTGTATGTGTGTCCCCAGCATTTAATTAAAAGAATGCTGAATTTTGGGAATAAGGAGACCTGGGTTCTGTTCCTGACTGCCACTGCCCAGCTCTGTGACCTTTCTGGGCCTCAGTTTCCTCAGGAACCTGAAGAAGTTGGACTAAGTGATACCTAAGATCTCTTTGGACTCTGACAGAATGTGATTCTGTGACGTACTCCTTTTTAAAAGATGGCTTCTGTTTCATTGTCCAGAGAATGAATCACCACTAGCCATTTAGAAGTCTTAAGAAGAGGTCCCTAACTTTCAAAGTGGCCATTGCCAAGTTAAATGTAGGCAACAAACGTGAAAAACAGTCCAGTTTTTAAGTTGTACCTTCTAGATTTCCTGTTCACAAAAATAATTCTCTTTAGGAAGAAAAATGCTCTAAGCCATTAATGTCTCCATTTAATTACTGTATCATCCTGTTTTAAGTCAACATTATATATTTAAGTCTAAATTAGGCAAATACATTAGGGAGCGATTATTCACTTTACGAATGCGTATTTTGCTTTGTAGAAGAACTCATTATAGAATTTTATTGTTTTCCTCTTGACTTTAAGATTAATTCATTTATGTAAACTCAACCCACATGTAACTTTTTAGGAACAAATTTCTTTTGTAGACTAAGTTAAACTGTATTGAGTCAGATACTCAATGTACAGTTCTAATGAATACAATTTTATTTTTCTTAATTTCTTTTTAGGCAAACAGCATTATTTCATATTAGGCATGTTTGCTAAGAGGTGATTTCTTCCCCCCCTGCCCACCCTGTCCCCACTAGCCTTTGGAAAGTAAACTAAGTCACATCTCCAGGTTTTGAGAAAATTTTATAACTTTAGTTTTCTTGTCTGTAAATTCACTCCCTTATTCCCTTTTTTAAGAAATGGAAGGAATGCATTTTTCTAACTTTCATAGAAAGCACGCTTTTTATTTAAAGGTCACCTGTGCTGCCTGAACATTTCTTGGGAAGCTTTAGGATGTTAAGTTTTTATGGGATGCTCATTATAATTAATCATTACAGAGAATTGGGGGGTTTTTTTCCCCTTAATTGCACTCTGAGCTGTCACTTGTTCTCTGCAAAATCTTCGAGTAAGATCAATTTCCTTCATTGCAAAAGATAATACAAACATGTTTGGCTTCAGAGTTTTTCAAAGCACCTCTTCATTGGCATACTTTATTTAAAATTTTACTAAAATTTCATGGTGACTATTAGAGAGTTCAGGTATTTTAGAGCTGTGTGTCAGCTATTAAAATAAATGTTATCAGATTGTTGTTCAGTGGCTTTTGTGAAATAAATTGGCAGGCTTGTGTTCCTGATAGACAAGTAGTCTAAGTCTCCTACATAAATCAAAATTGGCCCTAATTAGTCCTTTGGTAAGCTCTGTAAAAGCCAAGAATTGGTTCATGGAGACTGAACTAATAGCTAAGCCAAAGGTGACTAATTTGCAGGGATTTTAGAGAAGAGCAACACATATGTATTTTGGTCAGGGGGACCTTTTTCACAAAGTAACAACTGGGAAAAAAAAAAAAAACTTCAGCTGAGACAGATGATGAAGCAGAGGTTTTATAGTAGAGTATGTTAAAAGGTTAGTCATGCTCAGGTGATGACTTTGCAATCAAGGATCCCTTTTGATTCATGTTTCTGGTATTCTGCTTCTAAACGCATCTCAAAGCATATTTGAAAATAAAGACAGGTATAGGAACTGGTCAGATAATGTATAAAAACTACCTAAAATATAGTCTGTGGTGGTATCTCAGTTGGTTCAGGAGAAAAATGTTTTTTACATCACTAAGATAAGAGTTATCTCTAGTCAGATGGTACTAGGATTACAGGCCATCTTTATTTTCTCCTTTATGCTTTCCTAAAAGGATGCTTTATTTGTTTGTTTGTTTGTTTTTTAGAGACAGAGTCTTGCTCTGTTGTCCAGGCTGGTCTCAGACTCCTGGCTTCAAGTGATCCTCCTGCCTCAGCCTCCCAAGTAGCTGGGACTACAGGCTCAAGCCACTCTGCCTGGCTCTAAAGGGAATTTTTTTGTAAGACATATGTACTCCTTTTATAAACCAGAAAAAAAGATGCATGTTTAGTTTCTAAGGTTTACAAGAGTAAATAATACTGAGCAAAAACAAAAGCTGAATTGCAGCAACACTGTTATAAAAATTTACAATTTGGCCAGATTATGAAGGGATCATGTTAGATAGATATGTACCTTCAGAACTCCAGAATTGCTTTTCAAATTGGTGGGCAGGTTGAAGTGATGCAGAGTAACAACTGTGAGGATTTGATGGGCAGATCGAGATAATATGTCATCTAAATTTTTTTTTTTGGTAGTATCAGATTTGGGGAAAGTGGTTCATTAGGATCTGTACAAATTCTTATCAGCTTCTATGATTAAATTCTTAACTTTTCTAGCTCAAAGAATTATCCAAGAGAATAAACTTGGAGTAGGCCTAAGTTTGAAGTATTTTTCTCTTTTATGTTGAATTTGCTTTCACTAGGAAAAGGAAGAGTTTCTGTTTTCAAAAAGCTAAGCTGGAGTAGGGCAGAAGGAACCATGGGGCAATAAGTTCAAGAGTGGACCATGCTGCACCGTGGGTTTTGTGCTGTCAGAAGATACAGCACACAGTTTTTTCCTCCTAAGAATGTAAGAAACACCAGACTCTGGGTCACACCCATGGACTGTCCAATACAGTGTTTATTTCTGGCCGTGGTACCCAGGGTTGTTTTGTGAGAGGGCATGCATTTCTTCTGTGATACCAGCCTCTAAAGGTTAGGGAGTGTGCCAAACATCCTGAGCTCCTCTCATTAGGAACAGTGTCCTTTCATTCACTTCAATTGGACTGGCATATTGAGCGTGGCAGGTCAGTCTTATATGAATGGCCAGTAACTAGATGCTTTGTTAATTGCAAAGCATATTTTGCCAAATGATTTCATCCAAAAAGACATGTCAAACAACTTTCGATTCTTTGACCTCCTGATATTTCTTATGCTATTCAGATGAACTCACTGAAAATGAGTAGAGTAAGCCATGGCCATATTATTACAGGGAAACCCAGCATTTGGTTCTGAAAATGGGGAAGAATGAGACTGACCATGGTATTTGCTAAAACAGGATGCCACCCAAGGTAGTAGAGTGGTTCTGTTGGCCTGGATATAATTGGGAAGATTTAGCTTTGAGGGTCAGGACTGTGGAGATAATTGTGGACCCAAACTGTCAGAAGTTTACATGGAGGCTACTCAGCTTAGCCAGAGCACATTTTATACTCATTTATGCTTTTAGCCAGATGACTCTTTTTCATGTTTCAGCATATTCAGATTGTTGGCTTGCTGACAAGGCTCACAAGTAAAAGTGAGACCCTTTTGTAGCGCTGCTTGTGGATCACAAGGCTAACACTTGCCTTATTAGACAGACTAGGGTATATTAAGCTTTGACTGTGCAATTACAAGGAATATAATATGGGAGAAGGTACTTTTAAAAAATGCTCTTGTGTTGAGGGTCACTGCATTAGAGGATAATAGTTTTAAATGAAGCCACATTTCTAACACGGGACTAGATAACAAGGATAAATGAAATCTGCAGACAGTCTCAAAGCTTAATTTTAGCCATTATTTATAATCTCTTCTCCTACCAAACCTTTTACTGTGTAGCAAAATTGATTAATTTGTGTGTACCTCTTCTTTCTGTGACCACGTGCTGTCTGATATAGGAGTGAAAAAATAGAGAAATGGACAAGAGACGAAAGAGGATGGGGCTGAGGCCAGGTGGAGCTGGGGATGCATAATCCCTAAACTGGATAATCAACCCCAGAATAATGAAGATATATTTTAGGGTCTTAACATTAATCTTGATATTTAATCATTCTGAACAATGTTAAAAACAAAAGATTGTATAATAGCATTAATAAAAATCACTTGCTATGGAATGGTTCAGAATAAATATGGCTTTCTTTTTAGCATGAAATATGAATCCATTGAACTGGTCTTAATGTTCTATCAGCACACACAGATACAGCTCTGCTTAATTCCATATCCTCTTATCTATAAGTCCTACATTTAATTTACTACCATTGGGGTTGATTTTTAGCTTTGCTTAGCAAAAGTAGTCTTGATTAAAAGAATATTATCGCAATTGATGGATCTCGAAAGCATTTTTCATAGACCATCTAGTAATTTTGCAAATGACCTGCAGACCCATAAGGCTAGATTTGCAAGTTTCCAGTTTGTACCCACCCGGCTGTACTTCAAACAGTGGCAGGATTAGTTAGGGGTATGTTTAGTGACATAGTATTCCCACATGGCTGCCTCCTTATCCATACTTAGAAAGTTACCGTGGTAGTATTTTAAAGATCTGCTTCAGGGAATCCCAGTTCCCTGGTTCGCTGATCTTTTACCTAGTTTATAATTGCAACTATAGCCTTTGTCTCTTGGGATGTTGCTGGGCCAAAGGATTCTCCAATATGTATAAGGGAAGATTCAATTATTATGCAAGAGGGTTACATTTTGGAGTTGTAGCTGTGACAGATGCCTCCCTGAAACAATATGGAATTAGTTTTGGTGCTCATTTCATTGCAAAGCCAGTGATTTCCACAGGTTGGCCAGAATTGGTCATTCTCCACAGCAGGCCATGTTCTCCTTCTCCTGTTTTGATTGTTCAGTATGACTATTTAGTGGCTTGTGGTTCTAGGAGTAAAGAAAATGCTGTTGCTCAAGAGGTGACAGAAAGAAAGCTACTATGCTTTGATTTTGTTAAGAACATTATTACCATTCTCCTAATTCTACTAGCTGAAAAAAATGAGTCACTCTGGTTTGGGCTTTGTAGCTTTGTGGAGAGTATTTTTGACCTATGAAAAAAGTTCATAAAAAGAATTCACTTTAAAACCACTATACTTACAGTTCAATTTATAGGGGCTTTCAATTGTTCAGAGTCATAGGAACCCAGAAAACAATTAAAAGTTGTAAATGTGGTACTAAATCAAAATTGGAGAATTTGGGGTTTTTTTCTTATCAAATTTGATGGTAGGACCTTCTCAAAATGCAGAGTAAATAAAGCAGTCTTATTCATGAGTAATTTGTGTTTTGGCAATATGTCCTTTGTATCCATACACACACAGCTTTATTGTGATACCATTCACATACCATACAGTTAGTCTTAACTTCTTTTAATTGTTAAATTACTAGACATTAAAAATCTGACATTTTTGTTCAAGAACACAGGATGTACTCCTATAAAGAAAGGACTTAAGTGTCTAAATTACCCCTATTTGCCTAAATCACTTAAAAAAATCTTAGTATATAGCCACAGTTTATCAGAACTAGAATGCTTATTAGAGGTTATCTAGTTCAATTAGAATAAAAATTACCTGGGGAGCTGTTCTTTTTCCAAAATATATTTGTTGAAGCATGAAACCTCCTGAAATTCTGATAAACTTTGCAGCCCCGCTCCCCACCCCTTGCCAGTTAAATATCATTAATTTTGTCTGACACTCTCATCTCACAGATAGGGAGACATTCTTCCTATCACAATTTTGACTAGACACCTTAATAAACACCAAAATTCTTTTCAATTTTAACATGACAGATTTTTGATAAATAGAATTGAAGATTCAAAATTCACTTCAGTGGATGATGGAGTATAAATTACTTATGCTGTATATTTTTAAAAAAACAAATTATGAGGAATCTGATATTGTCAAAGGAAAAAAAAATTCAAAGCTACTGATCAGGAAGTCAGTATACAGAAAATGTTGCAAATTTGTCATTGTCTCATCAGGCACTGGAGAGATTAGCAGATGTCCTTTATCCTGGAAAAGCCTGATAGCTAAGCGCTCATATTTCTTCTCAGCTATATATGTAGTTATTTCCCACACAGTATGGGAGGCAAGTATTGTGTCAGTTTTTAAACAGCTACCCTGGTCGCATTTTTAGTAGAAAGAGATTCATAAGAGTACTGATATTAAGTAGATAGAAGAAATAGCCAGAGATATGCTTTAATAAAAATAAAAAAACATAAATTCCTCAGAAGATCTGACAGGCTCTAATGGATAAATGTGTGAAGACCTGGGGAAAGAATGAAATGGATTTTCCCAGAGGACTTTTTATTCCTGAAAAAATTGGAAAATTTGAGACTGGGGGCAGAAGAAGCAAAAGAAGTTTTCATTGACCCCCTTTCCTCTTCTAGACCTTTACATCCATACACATGGAAAGTATAAAGGTTTATGACTTTACTCACCTGCTCTGAAAAGAAGCCTCCATCTTGGGTAATAATGTTTACCTGGTCTTACATCTCCATTCCAGTACCTTGCACAACCTGACCCTCCACTTGGGAACCATTGATCTGAGGCAACCACAGATCCAAGAGAACAGAATGGGGTCGTTATGCTTTTGAAATTTCGTTTTTATTATCAGTGTCCACAAAGAAGTTAAGAACTTTTAATTTTGATCTTTAGCTCTGTATACTATTCTATGTGAGATATGAGGGGAAAGGACAGATTTCTTTCAATCATATGCTAATCAAAGGAAAAGCACATTATTTAAAAAAGCATTAGCAAGAAATTGCTCACAGTTACTTAGAAGACTACCTTTTTAGGGGCATCACCACAAGCTTGTTTTACATTAAAAAGTTACAGTGGTCTCTGGGCTAGTATATAAAGAGACAGTGCAATAATGCACTACAGTGAAGTGATTTGAAATCTTTATTCTTAAATTTAGTAGAGCTGTGTGAAGCCAATGGTGTAGATGGACAGTGAAGGTCTGCTACTACCCCACTCTAAGTCATAATGCATTTTTAAAGAAATGCTATCTACACTGGGTGATGATGTAGGATCTGGTTGTTTTCATTATTATTTTTCAATCTTACCGGACTGTGTTTGCTTGCCTACGTATAATTTAATGTTTTAAAGGGAGTAGACAGTTTGGGAGGGGATCAGCACCAAAAATTTCGGAACTTAATCAGAAGTGGTGAGTGTCCTGCAAAACAGGATGGTTGTTTGCTATCTCTTTGAAGTCAGTCACCTTTGTCTCTAGTTCCTTATTGGCATGAGCTACCATTTGGGAGTGGGGGCAGGATTTTTGCCATCAACTGTCTTATTCTACACACAGCTTCAGAATAGTTGTTCCAGTTTTCCAAACACAGTATCATAGCCTAGTGCATGTTGGGCACATGCAAATCAGTATTTTCCCTCTCCATGGCCATCATAATGGCCTTCAAATCCAAAGTCAAAGCTTTAGAAAGAGAAAACTGATACGTCCTTCTAAAAACAAAGGGAAAGGAAGAACTGCATTCTCTTGAAAGTTAAATTATAACCTTGTCTTTCTGATTCTATGAAGAAGACTGTACTAATAAAAATGCCAATTTCTTTCAGGTGGGTGTACATGGCATTAGAATAGAATTCATCAATGAAAAAGGATCAAAACGCACCGCCACCTACCTACCGGAGGTTGCAAAGGAGCAAGGTCATTGTCGTACTTTATTTCATATGATCTGGTGAAGAATTTAAACAAATATACAAACTGAAATGCGATATCTGACCTTGCAGTTATGTCTAATAATTGAACAGTGTCAAATTATAAGAAGTGACTCTTCCATCACTGCCACCGCAATGTCTGTATCAAGTTGGTGAAGTACTCACAGAAGTTGAATCCCTGCATTGAAGTTTGATGGCATAAACCCATAAGTGTATATTTTTTAAAAAGCAGAATTTATATTAGTTGGTTTTCATTTTAGGCAACAATTTGCTACCGATTTGAAATGCATTTTTCCCATATTCCATTGTGGCATAAACAAGCCTTTTGTTTGACAATCAGCCACATAGTTCTTTGTCATTTTAAGTATCAAATGTTTCATTCTTAGGTGGTTGCCATTACTCATCCTGCTGATATTAAGATTGTAGGTTTCCCATTAAGATCGGAGCATTGCAAAAACATGAAGTGTTAGTGTTTTATATGCTTGGTCTACACTTCCTAATCAGAATTTTCCTATTTCACACATAGAACATAGACCTGTATGAACCAACATTGTAACACAAAGTAACTTTTCACTCTGTAGTATTTTATCCTTTCTTAGCAACTACTAAATTCTGGTTTCGTGTTGATTGAAATGAATCTTTTATCTTGGGGAGCTTTTCTTCTCATCAGAAAGCATTTGTAATTTGGTTTTCCAATGTTTGTCTTATAAATGTGAGATACATAATAGCAAAATTAATGCCATTAAATCCCCAGATCAGAAAGTCTTCAAGGCAGTTACTTGAAGATTTATTTGGGTAGCTTTAGAAAATGTCTTAATCTCCTAGTATCATTAACTTTGTAAAGCATACATAAAAGATAGAGGGCCTCAGATACTAGTATACCATCCACGTCAGAACTAATAAAAATACCCTTGAATACTGCACACAAACTTGAATGATTACAGAATTACAGAAGATACCATAAGGAACAACAATTACTGTGAGGTGGTGTGGGAGTCCTAAATATTGAGTTGGCAAAATGGCATATAGGCTTTTCACTCCCTTTTAAAGATGTCACTGTTAGAGGAAAGTACAACAGATATGGTTTGTTACAGTCATGACTGAGCAATTCCTGCCAGCCCCTTAGACCCCTTGACTTCGAATGTGAAGATAAAGGAGCCAATGTTGTTTGGCATCGTGGATAGCTAGAATTGAAGGAGTGTGGTGATGACCCTGCTTTTGTAAAGGATGAAATCTTAGCTTTTCTGTGTGATTGTGTTTAGGACCAAAAGACTTGATGGACCTCTACAAAGTCATTTTGTATTTAATGAAAGGTGTTTGTTACATGTGCTTGACTGATATTTTATCTGGTCAACTCTCTACAGGATGGGACCATATACAGACCATAGACTCCTTATTGAGGAAAGGAGGATACAAAGCTCCGATTACTAATGAATTCAGGAAAACCATAAAACTGACCAGGTACAGAAGACATTTTCTAGCACAAGGCTAACCTGTACATTTTGATGTGTATGCCTATAACCCTTTGATTTCTTTGGTCTCTCTAACTACACTTCTCTTTTCTGAAACAGAGTGGAAATGAATGGCAGGGTCATACTGAGGGTGGATACAATGGAACTCTGCTTGGTAGTAAAGCCTGTGTGATGTATGAGCCTATCTTTCCTATCTTTAGCTCTGTGTGATTACTCTGGCTTTTGTACGAGCAAGCCCTTGGAGACTTTAGACTACTTTATTGGAGAAAGTACTTGAATTAGCAATTCGCTAGTTTTTGACATTACTTAGCAGAACCCCAGGATTCTGATAAACAGTCCTCAAATTCGAATTTAATCTCAGAATTTTGGCAGTGATAGAAGTCTACCAAGAAAACTTGTTAGCTTGCTGAAAAACACAATTGAGCTAAACTCAAATGCTAAATAAATTTCAGCATGAAAAAATAGGGATGCTTATTTAAAAAGGAAAATACCATACATTTTAGGAAAATGGGCTGCTGGTTCCATTTATTTCAATTCCATAAAACTACATTGAATGCTTATAGTCTAAAAATGGCCTATTCTCAGCTCTGAGGAGTTACAAATTCAGAAATACCTCCATCTCTGCTGTCCCTGAGTTCACAGTGGAGGAGAATAGAAGGGGCATGGACAAAATTATTAATCTAAGGCAGAATATGATGGATAATATGAGATCCATTCCCATAAAGTAGGGAAAGAGGAATTCTAAGAGGGTGGGAGGGGGATAACAGATAGTTTCAAAGAGGTCAGTTGGGGGCTGGGTTTGAAGAATGGGTAGAATATTTGACAGGTAAAAAGGGATTTTTTTTGACAGGAGGAAAGGGATTCCCTTAAGGAAGACCTTGTGAGTCAAGGGTGGTGAAGTACAAAGCAAGTTCTGAGAATATGAAATAGTCTGATTGGGCTGGTCTTTCAGTGTAATAGAGAAGCTGATCATTAGAGGAAAATATGGCCCAGAAGGTAGGTTGGGCAGACCATTGAGGGTCCTGAGTTCCAGAGTAGTTAGTTTGGACCTGGTTCTATAGGCAATTGGTAACTATTGAAGGATTTTAATCAGATGGGCTTGGGGAGGTATAAGAATGGAATTGGAAACAGGAAAATGAGCCAGGAAGCGTTGGTATTATCTAAGAATCTGTGGCAGCAGTCCAGAAGAGGTGCAACAGGGGCCTTAACTAGAGCTGTGGCAGTGAGATGGGAAGAAAGGTTGGGATCAATACGAAAATAATGTGGAAGAAATGAAAGGACTGGGTCATCATTTAGAAATAAAGAAGAAAGTCAAGGCGTTAATCTAGATAAAAGGGACCAAGGTAATCCCTTTAATCAAAGTAGGGACCACAAGAGGAACGTGTTAAGTTTATGCATCGATTTTGGATTTGAGGTGCTTCTTAGGATATCTATATAGAAATATCTAGTAGGTCAATGAAAATGTATGAGCTCATGGCTAGATATGATTGAAATTGTAAGGATAGGGTTCACTGTGGGGAGACAGTATAGAGTCAAAATAACTGAATACAGAAACATAACAAAATTCTACAAGGCAGGGATAGTAGCATTCAGAGACGAGGAGCAATCTGAGAGGCAGGGGAGAACAAGGGGCATGTGGAAGTATAGAATCCTTAGCACCAGAGAGCTTAAGGGCGTGATGAGCAAATGGAAAGATCAAGCTGAGTCGGGGAAGCCTTCTGACGGCTATTTCCATGGAAGGGTGGCAGCAGCAGCCAAGGAGCACTGAGCTAAGTAGTAGTGTGAGATGGGGACTGAAGGCAGAAAATACACACAACTATTTGAGAAATGTGGCAATGAAAAGAAAGCCAGACATGGGGAAAAGTGAGAGTTCAGGATACCAGAATTAAGAAAAGTTGTTTTTGTTGTTGTTACTTAATGGTAAGACCTAAGTAGATGTGTGGACAGAGAAAGGAACAGTAAAAGAGGGAGAGGTGGAAGATTTCTGAAGAAAAATAATCAACTGAATTGAATGAGATGCATACTCCTGTCAGAAAACTGGGGCTGAGGGGACAATAAAATTTTTAAAAGAACAATTTAAACAAGGAGTAGTAGAGTGCAAAGAGCGCTGGACTCAGACTTTTGATTTCCAAGTTCTGATCTTAGCTTTGCTACTTACTATCTCTGTGACCTTGGGCAGTCACTGCTTATCTCCGGGACCCCGTTTCCTGATCTATAAAATCATCTTTAAGGTCCTTCCTAGCACTGACAATGGCATGTCACCTATTTCTCAGCGTTAACTTTTCTCTTCCCTGACTTTCCTTCAGGTATCGTAGTGAAAAGATGACCCTGAGCTATGCTGAATACCTTGCTCATCGCCAGCATCATCATTTCCAAAATGGCATTGGGCATCCCCTTCCGCCATACAACCATTATTCCTGACACTGAGCCGCACAACCAGTCACTGGGCCTCTCTGCAGACCTCTTCCCAGGAGACCCTACACCTTCTTGGTCTAGCTATCTCTTTTACTGTACCATTTTATGATGATAGTTTCCGTTGCCATGGTGAAGCTTCGACATTGTCAATTAAGATCATCATGGTAACGGGTAGAAAAATGGCATTTGTTAAGATCCTGTTTTATTATTTTAGATCATTGATTTTTTTTTTGCAGCATATATAATTTTGGTTTTTTTTTTCCTTATAATATTATGTAGAATTTTGCTTTGCTGTCTCAGTCAGGTTTCTGTTTTTCTGTCCTCCTTGCCTTTCTTCCTGTTTTGCTTCCTGTTTTCCTTCTTCCTTCCCGTTTTCCTTCTTCCTTCCCGTTTTCCTTCTTCCTTCCCGTTTTCCTTCTTCCTTCCCTGCCTCCCTTCCTTTGACTGTGGATGGAAGAAAGTGTGCAGTTTTTAGGGATTTTACTTAGGTTTCTCTTTAGTTTTCCTCAGTAAGATAGTTGTTTTTTGATACCTGAGTTTGGGATTAATTCATATCAAATTCAGGTATTTGTATATTACTCTTGATTTTTGTCTGAAATTCACTTTGCTATGACAGCCTAGTAGTTGGGTCTTCACTCCTTAAGTATATGTTTTTCCCATGGTGAAAATATATGAACTTTAGTTCTAGTAGTGAGCATTCAAAGGTCCGTGATAGGGCTTGTCACAGAGAGAGAGAAATCATTTATCCCTATTGTGCTGGTTATCATAGAAGAGACTGCCTCACCACTTTATAGAACCAATTTGCAAACTAAAACACTGTTTTGAGAAGGTACAAACTACCTTTCAAAAAGGCTACAGGAAACATTTTTATGAGCAGCAAATATTAGGAAGAGAGCAGATACAGAATTTAGTGCCTTTGAGAGGAATATAATTAAGTGGAATTAAGAGGAGTTAGAAAAAAGGCAATTTAGAAAAATATTCTTGTAAAATTTTATTGTTTCTATATGTGAAACAGAAGATTAGACAAAGTCCTTACTCTTGAGTATTTTTTTAAGCTGAAAAAAATTATTTTGAGCAAATAACCAAAAAGAGACATTTGTCTATTTTATATTAATTTAAATTTGTTAGCTCTAGGTTTCAGTAAGTCATGATTGGCTAGAGTCCATTTTAGCTACCATCTAAAGATATGGTAAAGATAATTTAGTGAAACAAAAGTTCATATTTGCCATGATTTCAGATATGTTTGTCATGGGGACAATACTAGAGTTTGAGAGATACTATAAAATAGCTTGAATCTCTTTCTGCACTACATACTTTTGATAGAAACACATTTACTACAGTGATAAGATGTTATGTCACACCTGTGAAAATGGAGTTGGCATTGAGATATGCTATAATTAGAGCCCAGCTCCTCTGCAAGGATAGTCTTCCCATGATGCATACAAAGATAACTTACTGATGTCGATAGGAGGTCCATACATATATCCCCAGGAAAAATGACAGATTATTCTGGAGGAAGATGACCTTCATTATATGGTTATGTGTGTGTGTGTCTGTGTCTCTTTGGAAAAATATATATAATTTTTTCAAATAGGAAGCCAACATATCAAGTGATGAATTAAAGTATGCTGCAGAATATATATTCTAAAACTACAAAAAAGTCACTGAATATCAAAATGATACAGCTTATACATATAGTTACTGTGACAAGTGACAGACTGCTAGTTCAGAATTCCAAAATCCTTTCCTAGTTTGTGAGATAATGGGCTAAATTCCTTCTGCTTGCCACTGGCGCAAAGCAAACTGCTTTAGTTTTTGATGAGAGTTCTTAGAAGTTTGTTGGTATTCCTTCATCCACAGCATCCATTGTTGAAATAACCATTTTCAGTTGTGATGCCTTAACTAAGAAGCCAATTGTTAGCCTGAAATGCAATCTTGGTAGCCAGTTTCAATGAAGCTAGAGATCAGTCAGAAAAAGTTAGCTGTTGGGCTTTAGAAAGGGATTTTGAGTCCTGTCATTTCTACTTGGGAGCATTTTGGAGCAGATTAGTCTTTCAGTACAAAAACAAGTGGCTACCTGATGGAAACTTTTCTTATCCTTATAGGGAAACTGAGCACAAGCTGAATGATATTGTTTGCTGCAAAAAAAGCAAAAACAAAACAAAACAAAACAAAACAAAAGGTAAATAAAACAAGTAAACTGAAGAGAGACAAAATAGACCAATATTATCGTGAAATCCATCTTATCCATCATCTCATCAGTTCAACAGGCTCCTCGTCCTGGGTGAGCTTATGGTTAGAAGTTTTTTTAGCAAAGATTTATTACATACATAGATGTGTGTGTGTACATATACTTACACATACATACATACATATATGTGTGTTTATGTATTTAACGGTGCTAATCAATCTTGAGCAGGTCACGTGACTGGTCATGCGGACTCTAAAATCATATCAGATTTTTTAAAATCCTTGATATATGCAGATGTTATACAGATTTTCTTAGCAGTGTAATAATGTTAAACTGAAGAAATAACCATCCTGCAGGCTTCAAAGGACGAGGTCAGCAATATTTCCCAACATGGCTTGGGGGAAAAGGATAGTTTTGTCTCCTTTTGTATTGAAGTAATGCAAAGTGCATTTTTGTCTCTAAGTAGCTTTTGACTAAAAGACTTTGTAGTGTAAAGGGTGTTATACAAACTGTAATGGTGTGCTTCAGACAAATGCTAGACCCTTTCACCTTTGTCGTATATACAAAGCTGTTAATTATATGGTATGAATTAACTTTGAACATGTTGAAATATGTAGCATGTCTTTAACTCAGACGAAGATTCTAATTGCACAGGTTGTGTTCTAGCCAGTTGTGATTTATTTGTTCAGAAACACAAATGTGAATTGCACTCTTATCAGAATATTGTATGAGTTCAGTGATCTTTAAACAGCTCAGAAGTAATACTTGAACTTCATTTGAGTAGCACAAAGTTTACATAGCCCCTTTTAAATGTTAATTCGTTCCATTTAAGTTTTCCGTTTTCAGATGCAACTGGGTATTTTTCCTCTTGGAAATAGTACGTACTTTGCTTTGGTATGTAGCAAAAGGCTTCCATTTCTGGAAGGGTTTTCTTGTTCTTAAACAAGGTCAGCCAGGTACCAGATTCTAAAAGAACAAATTGTCCCCCACCCCTCAAGTGGCCTTCTGACTGCACAAGAATGTGCTACTACCCTCTGTAGTCTCCCCTAACACGAGAGGTCAGTGAAATTCATGGAGGAAGTGCAAGGCTTGCTTCCCCTCACCCTTAAAGCTTAAAGCAATTGTAAGATTTTCAGTCCAGCACATACAGTCCCAGTGCCCAGCACACCGGAAGTTTGTATACTGGCCTCTTACCTTGTCTTCAAATGTGCAGGAAATTTGAAACTGTCATCTGGAATAGGTTCCATCTCTTATGTGTGTTAGATCAAACCAAAGAAGCCCCCAGCCATGCCCAAATGCTGCTTCAAAAGCCTGCCTTCCAGTCCTTACAAAAACCTTGCAGGATTAAATGTGTTAACTTTTTTATTTTTGTACAGTTTCTAAGTGATTTTTGCTAGTGATGTTAAAATGAATTAAGTTTATTTGAGGGGTGTGAGCACCTCCTCCATTTAAATAAACTGGTGACTTTCCTTTTATTTTTTAAAAGTGGAAACCCGTTGTGTGCCTCTCGATTTAAGGGTTTCTGATGACATTATTCTTAAGACCAGCATTGATCCTTTATATACAAAGATATGTTTTCCTTGTTTTTTATTGCTATTTCAGAAGAAAATGAACCTTTTATTTTGCTCTACCCAGTAACTGCGCTGGTACATAGACGCACTGAGCAAACAAACTTTTGTAACCACCTCTGACTACTTTTGTATATCAAAGTTGATTACTTTTGAAATATTTGGATCTAGTTTCTAAGTTATTTTAGTGTTTTATATGTTCCCCAAAATTACTTTGAATCTGTCACCAGCATAATGAGTTCTTGGTGATACAATGGTGAGACTTGTAATGAGCAAAAAGCTACCTGGAGTAGCTCCTCTTTTCCTTCTTTCTTAGTAACCTGTTTTTTGATTACCGTAAGACATCACAGATTACCTGAAACCCCTTCCAGTATAACTAGGCCCTCCTTCCTTCCACATTTAATTGCTTAATAGTTTGAAGAAACTATTGGAAATGGGCATTTTATATGACATGTATGGCTTTAAAATATTAAATATGAGCAAAAAGAAAAAAATATGAGAAGGTTTATGTGGGTCTGTAAGGTATGGCTGTGGAAAGATATTGTAGTAGTTTTGACACTATTGTTATTACCTTTAAAATCATTTACCCAATAAAATGTTAAAACCGAGTTATCATTTTGTGTTTCTTTTTTAAGTTTAACCTCTCTCATCATAGGATCTTGGTCTCGTTGGTACTTCTTACTAAAAGGTTAACAGTTGAAGGCTCTGAAGGAATATAGTTAGGAACAGATACTGATTTATTGCCAAACTAGCACTTGGGAAACCTTACCTGCTTGCAGCCACTCCCTGCCATATGATTTGCCAGTGTCATCCTTTTATCTATCTCTCTGAATCCTGGCTTGCTGATATAGATTAGCCTTTATTTGGACACTCTAACCTGGCCACATTGATCCTTTAAGGATCCTTCAGATCCTTTGCCACAGAACTCAGGCAAACATCAGACTTGAATTCTGGCGGGAGCTTAGCTGTGCTTAGGTCCGCTCCAAATCAATCAGTGGTTATTGGGCATTTCCTCTTTGTGAGCTGGTGAGGGGCAGTAGCAGTGCTATTCAGTTAAATCACCTGATATGGGGACCCCTTCTCCTACCATCAAGGCTTGCCCATTTTCTGAGTACAGGACAGAGTCTGAAAATGCTCAAGATGTGGTCACCCAGAGCTTGTAGGTACTCATACACACACTAGGCATACCACACGCTTACACTTATTACCAGCTATTTTTTCCAGTTCCAGATTGGTACCCCCAACTTGGGCTTGGGGGAAACACCTGGAGTATAGGGTAGGGCAACTGGTGCTACTGACTTTCAAGGGCCAGATAAGAGCCTATGTCAAGAAAGGAATCTCTTGGGATGCTGCCTTTGCCTACTGTTGCCTTATCCCTTTCTCTATGGAAAGGCTACCAAGGACGTTGTTGAAATACCTCTGGCTCTTTCTAAAACATTTGCTGTCTCATGCACATTTCAAGATTAGTTGCTAGTTGAATATATCCAGAACGATTTTCTGTTACATTGCCCCAAAGCCCTGGTAACCATGTAAATTTTATAACACGTGCTTATGTCAATCACAGTGGCTAAAAACAGTGTTCTTAGATCCTAGAGGACTACTGTGGTTTTAAACAGTGCTCCATAAAGGCAGCCATCTGCTCCGGGTTTACCTATTTTCATCATTCATGTTTAATGGGACATAAGATTTTTCAATGATTTCGACCATATTAATAGGTTCAGGTAGAATGAAGTAGTTTAATGAGCCCACAGCATTCTTTTTTTTATAGCATTAGTGGTTAACTCTGGTCTGGACAAATTTCAACTTCAGTAATCACACTCCACCTACCTAAATTCTTCCCAGAGTTTCAGCATTTCCACTTTAGATTTCATGCCCTACTGGACACTGTGTAAATAGCTTTACTGCTTCCGAGGGCAAGTATGGGCATGTAGGATGAAGCAGTGCCTCTCTGTTGCTGGGAAATACTACCATATCTAAGGGGTCCGTCCTATCAGTGTGAGGTAAGGAGAAGTCTGCGGTGAAGTCACACCGGGATTCAGAGCTGCCACCCAGGAGAGCCAGTGAATGACTGCCCATTCAGAGAATGGCTTCTCCCACTTCCTGCAGCTTCAACCACATGAGCCAAGATAAGTATGGGTTTGGGTTGGGTAAGCTCTCATAGCTTCCCATCTGTATGCTCAAGCTTTTCACCTACAGGAGGAAGAAATGAATGAGAGGATGCAAGTGAGGAAAGCCCTGGATATACTATTTTTGGCTACTGCATTAAAAGGCCTGCCTTGACACCTGTGGCCCCATGGGACAATCTCGTGTTCCAAACCTCAAACTTGTTGGAAGAAATCTTTCAAGAATTGGAGGGAATCACATTAGGTCTCAAGCACTGTTCTGAAGCCAATCTACATCCTCACCCCAAGCGCTTGGTTACAACCTTGTTTAGAAATGACCCCTTAATAAAAATTGCTGTATATATACAATGGGATATTATTCAGCCATAAATAAGATTGAAATCCTGTCATTCGCAGCAACGTGGATCAGCTTGGAGGGCATTATGTTAAATAAGCCAGACACAGAAAGGTAAATACCACATGTTCTCATGTGGGAGCTAAAGAAGTTGATCTCATAGAAGTGGAGAGTAGAATAGTGGTTACTAGAAGCTGGGAAGGGTTGGGAGAGTGAAAAGGGAGAGGTTGGTTACAGTAGGGATCCCCAACCCCCATGCCGTGGACCAGAACTGGTCTGTGGCCTGTTAGGAACCGGGTTGCACAGCAGGAAGTGAGCAGTGGGCAAGCAAGCATTACCGCCTGAGCTCCACCTCGTGTCAGGTCAGTGGTGGCACTAGATTCTCATAAGAGCATGAACCCTATTGTGAACTGCACATGTGCGGGATCTAGGTTGTGTGCTGCTTATGAGACTCTAATGCCACCCACCCCATCCGTGGAAAAACTGTCTTCCATGAAACCGGTCCCTGGTGCCAAAAAGGTTGGGGACCACTGGTTAAAGGATAGAAAAATACAACTAGACTGGAGGAATAAGTTCTGGTGTTCTATAGCACTGTAGGGTGTCTATAGTTAAGAATTTAAGATATATCTTTGTATAACTAGAAGACAGGATTTTGAATGTTCCCAACACAAAGAAATGATAAATGTCTGCAATGACAGATATGCTAATTACCCTAATTTGACCACTATACATTGTATGTATTGAAACATCACTGTGTAGCTCATAAATATGTACAATTTTGTATCAATTAAAAAATTAAAAATTACCTCTTAATGTATTATGTTTGGAAGGTACTGACTATATATCTCAAATTGTTTAAGTGGACCCACTCAGAGAGCCGGTGGAGGGTGCAGCTGTATGTAAACCAACGCTGACCTGCACTTACAGCTTTCCATCATGACAGATGATTACTTAATCTGACAGAGGTGAGATGTAGAGTATGCTCGCTGTCTGCAGCACATAGCTGGGCAGTGGCTGAATTGTATGCCTCTGTGCTCACCAACTGCCATGGCATCTTTGAGCTCATGCTCCCATTCTAAAAGGACACATCCAAGTCACAAGGGGTGGGTAATTTGTTCCCCCTTTAGTCTCCCTCCATGGTGGAAGAAGCTCTTTGTTTTTTACTGAGAATCTTAGTTGGCACCTCGTTATGTTAAAAATCAGATTGAAAGAACTATTTCATCGCTATTAAGCACAAATGTATACAAGCTACTTATTAAGGAGAACGAGGTAGTTTTGATAACTATAAAATGTTGCAATTGGGTTGAATGACAGTGAATAGTCTCAGCAGTCTATTTCTATGTTTTAGCTCTACAACAAGAAGAAGGTCCTGATTTGCACGGAGATCAGATTGTTTAATTTTATGAAAGTGTGTACATATAGGTCTAAAGTGTAAAAACCCAGCACAGTCCACGGCTATCTGAAGCTTACAAGAAGTTCGGGCAGGAGAAGCATAACTCCTGAGGTTTGAAGACAAGTAAGTAACCTGATGGCTTCTGCTAACCCACTCGTGGTCTTCAGTTGCCATTCTGTACATAACTTACCAGGTGTTTGTTAAGTGTTTTTTGTTTCTGTTTTTATTATTACAGTTTCAAAATATTATGTATTTCGACACACACGTGTTTTTTGAATTAAATGTTTATAGAGGGCCAGGCATGGTGGCTCACGCCTATAATCCCAGCACTTTGGGAGGCCCAGGCAGGCAAATCACCTGAGGTCAGGAGTTCGAGACCAACGTGGCCAACATGGCGAAACCCCATCTCTACTAAAAATAAAAAAATTAGTCAGGCATGGTGGCACACGCCTGTAATCCCAGCTACTCAGGAGGCTGAGGCAGGAGAATCGCTTGAACCCAGGAAGCAGAGGTTGCAGTGGGCCGAGATTGCACTACTACACTCCAGCCTGGGCGACAGAGCAAGACTTCATCTCAAAAAAAAAAAAAAAAAAAGTTTATGGAAACTTGGGGCTGTTCTGACAGAACCCCAGGATCCCACAGGACAATCAAAACCACTGCTGGAGCCTCAACATGCCCAGTTATTTTGAGAGCTTTTGGGAAGCCATCATTTGATGAAATGACAGCTTTTTTTTTTTTTTTTTGGCCTTTTCCTCCCAAATGTCAGGCTCAACATGATCCATCAATATTTATTGAGTGCCTGTCCCTCCAGAGGCATGGCACCTTGCTTGGTTACAGAATGAATATAGTATTATTTTGTAAGATAAATTAACAATCCACTCTGGGCTAAGAGTTGTAAGGAGCATATGAGTTTGGTCTAGTTGGGTAAAGTCCTTCAGACTGAGGCCCAGGTAACATTAGGGTTTTATAGGGTTTCACTAATAGCTTCCACCTCAGTGGCATTAGAACATAGTTGTAACTGCCCCTGTTGAGAAATTATATTTCTTTGCACTCCAATGTGTCAGCACCAGAAGCCACCCCATACTGGACATGATCATAATTTCTTGAGTGGAGGAGACTGTTTCTGTTCCCATAATGTGGCTCTCTTGCTCCTTAGCAGGAATATGCAAGGTGGCTGGAAGAGAAGTGATGCGCTTGTATAAGAAATAGGTTTGGACACACAGAATGGCATTGGATGGCTGAGAGTTGTGTTTACTGTGAAGCTGCTCTCTTAGAGGCATTGGGCCCTTCCTATGATGAGGAGATAAGAAGAGACAGAGAGAGGCTAGGACTCTAAGAGGCTATCTTGAGGTCTGAAGAGGAGAAGACAGTTTATAGTATGTTTACTGGTTGAAAAATTACCCCACAGAGAAAAAAAAATCCATTCATGACGCAGAAGGAAAGAATAGTAAGAGTAAACCACATGGAAAGGAAAATCGGAGTAACTTTCAGAATCACTAGCTATGCATAAAGGACAGGAAGGCAGTATTAAATGTGGGCTATTGTAAAGCAGGAAGCACAACTTGTATACAATAGAATGTTTAAATCACATTTTAACTGACAGGAAGCTGCTGAGAGTTTCCGAACATCAGGCAGATATTGAAACTAAGAGTTGCTATAGTCACTTTCCATCTAAATGGTATTTTGGAGTGACCCAAGGTTACCATATGGGTCAACATGTGTAAGTGGGTTTCTGTGTATCAGCATAGGAGATGGGGGCTGGCCAAACAGCTGGATGGAACAATCATATTCCCCACTCCCACATATCCTAGCAGAATGGAAAGGGTGCCTTGGACTGGACAGAGTGGGAAACCCCCATCTTTTTGAGGGACAGTGCTGGTGTGAGTAATGCAAACATTTCCCTACGTTTTCTCTACTTCAGACATCCAAATGAATTTCAGGAACTCTGCATGAAGACATTGCCACCCCATTGGCATATGCCTCGGCAATGGCCTCTTTCCCAGAATTGTGGTCGGGGCAGATGTGGGTAGCCATAGTGACCTGTGTACATGAAGTCATGCTCCTTGGTGAGTTGGTTCTTGTTTATCTGGCCTAGCATATCTTGTGGTCTGTGGTACTCATGAATGATGGGGCTTAAAAGGGAAACATGGGGTTAATCCAGTTGTTGGATGCAAATAGGATGGGATTGTTCCTGTTGGGTAGATGGGTCTAACAGGCCCTGCAGCCTTGGAGAAGGTCAAATAGACATTGCTAATAGTCAGCAGTAGGCTGGGAAAGTGCATGTAACATCCTTTGCTCTAGGGAATGTTACACAGTGGGTCCTGCAGTCAGGGTGCACAAAGCACTTGAAAGCGAAAAAGAAACACCTTTATTTTCAACCTCCCTCCATTTTTGGACATTTTTAAAGGCAAAATTCATATAACATACAATTAATCATTTTAAAATGCACACTTCGGTAGTTAGTGAATTCACAATGTTGTGCAACCCCTGGCTCTCTCTAGCTTTAAAACTTTTTCATCACTCCATAAAAACACCCCACACCCATTAAGAGAAGTCACTCACCAACTCCCACCCCCAACCCCTAAGTAACCTCTAATCTTCCTTCCATCTCTCTGAATTTACCCATTCTGGATGTATCATATTAATGGACTCATATAATATGTGATCTTTTGTGGCTTCTTTCATTGAGTATGTTTTCAAGGTTTATCCAAGTTGTACCAAGTTTTAGTACTTTGTTCCTTTTTATGGCTGAATAATATTTCATTGTATCATGTAACACAGTTTGTTTATCCATCATAATGGATATTTGGATTGCTTCCACCTTTTGGCTCTTAGGACCAATGTTATATAAACATTTGTGTACAAACTTCTGTGTGAACATACGTTTTCATTTCACTTGGATATATGCTTAGGAGTGGAGAAATACTGAGTCATGTGGTTATTCTATCCTTAACTTTTATTTATTTATTTATTTATTTATTTATTTATTTATTTGAGACAGAGTTTCACTCTTGTTGCCCAGGCTGGAGTGCAATGGCACGATCTTGGCTCACTGCAACCTCCGCTTCCTGGGTTCAAGTGATTCTCCTGCCTCAGCCTCCTAAGTAGCTGGGATTACAGGCACCCGCCACCATGCCCAGCTAATTTTGTATTTTTAGTAGAAATGAGGTTTTACCATGTTGGTCAGGCTGGTCTTGAACTCCTGACCTCAAGTGATCCACCTGCCTCAGCCTCCCGAAGTGCTGAGATTACAGGCATGAGCCACCACACCCAGCCTACCTTTAACTTTTTGAGGAACCGCCAAACCATTTTCCAAAGTGGCTGTACCATTTTATGTTCCCAGTAGCAAGGTATATGGGTTCCTATTTCTCATCCTCACCATCATTACTTTTCTTTTTTTGATTAAAGCCATCTTAGTGGATGTGAAGTGGCATCTCATTATGGTTTTGATTTGTATTTCCTTAAAGATCATTGATATTGAACACTTTTTCATGTGCTTATTGGCTATTTGTATATTTTCTTTGGAAAAATGTCTATTCGAGTACTTTGCCCAGTTTTTAATCAGACTGTTTGGCTTTTATTATTATTTTTTGAGACGGAGTACTCACTCTTTCTCCAGGCTGGAGTGCAGTGGCATGATCTCGTCTCACTGCAACCACCATCTCCCGGGTTCGAGCAATTCTCCGGCCTCAGCCTCCCGAGTAGCTGGGACTACAGGCGCATGCCACCATGCCCAACTAATTTTTGTATGTTTAGTAGAGACAGGGTTTCTCACCATGTTGGCCAGGATGGTCTTGATCTCTTGACCTCGTGATCCGCCTGCCTCGGCCTCCCAAAGTGCTGGGATTACAGGTGTGAGCCACCACGCCCGGCTGACTGTTTCACTTTTTATTGTTGAGTTGTAAGAGTTCTTGATATATTCAGGATATTAAACCATTATCAGATATATGATTTGCAAATATTTTCTCTCACTCTGCAGTTTGTCTTTCATATTCTTGATAATATCCTTTGATGGACAACTTTTTCATGTTTATGAAGTCCAATTTATCTATTTCTTTCTATTGTTGCTAATGTTTTTGGTGTCAAATCTAAGAATCCACTGCCAAATCTGAGATCATGAAGATTTACTTCTATGTTTTCTTCTATTAGTTGTATAGTTTTATTCCTTACATTTAGGTCTTTGACTTACTTTCAGCTATTTTGTATGTGTAGTGAGGTAGCAGTCCAACTTCATTCTTTTGCATGTGGTTATCCAATTGTCTCAACACTATTTGTTAATACTGTTCTTTCCCCCATTGAATGTTCTTGGAATCCTTGTTGAAAATCAGTTGACCAAAGAGGTCTGCGTTTATTTCTCTTATTTCTCAATCTTATTCCATTGCTCTATATGTCCACCTTTATGCCAGTACCACAGTTTTGATTACTGTAGCTTTGCCAGTACCACAGTTTTGATTACTGTAGCTTTGCAGTGAGTTTTGAGATCAGGAAGTGTAATCCTACTTTGTTTTACTTTTTCAATACTGTTTTGGCTGTCCAAGGCCCCTTGAGTTTCCTTATGATTTTGAAGATTGGCTTTTCCATTGTTGCAAAAAAAAAAAAAAAAAAAAAAAAAAAAAGGCCATTGGAATTTTGATAGGGATTGCACTGAATCTGTAGATGGCTTTGGAGACTATTGCCATTTGGATATTTTTTCTAATACATGAACACAGGATGCCTTTCCATTTATTTAGACATTTTAAAATTTCTTCCAGTAATATTTTCTAGTTTTCAATGTACAAGTCATTTACCTCCTTGGTTAAATTTATTACTAGGTATTTTGTTATTTTGGATGCTATCATAAAGGAGATTGCTTTTTTTTTTTCATTTTATTTTCAGACTGTTTATTACTGGCATTTAGAAACAGGATTGATTTCGTGTGTTGATCTTATACACTACAATTTTGCTGAACTCATTTACTGGCTCTAGTAGTTGTTGGTGTGTGTATTCTATGGGAATATAGTCATATTATCTGCAAATAGAGATAGTTTTACTTCTTCCTTTCCAATTTGGATGGCTTTTATTTCTTTCTCTTGCTTAACTGCTCTGGCTAGGACTTTCAATACTATGTTGAATAGCAGAGATAAACATAAACATCCTGGTCTTGTTCCTGATCTTAGGAGAAAAGCTATCAGTCTTTGTCTATTAGGTATGATATTAGTTGTGGGTTTTTCATAAACGCCCCTTTATCATGTTAAGGCATTTGCCTTCTACTCCTAGTTTGCTGAGTGTTTTATTATGAAAGGGTATTAACTTTTGTCAAATGGTTTTTCTGCATATACTGAGATAATCATGTCCCCACCCCACCCCCTACTTTGTTCTATTACTGTGGTGTACTACATTGGGTGATTTTCTTACATCAAACCACCCTTAAGTTCCTGGAATAAATCCCACTTGGTCATGGTTTGTTATCCTTTCAAACAACCAACTATTGGTTTCATTGACTCTTTTTCTTCTGTTATCTATTTCATTTATCTCTGCTCTAATCTTTATTATTTCATTCCCCCTGCTGGCTTTAGGTTTCGTTTGCTTTTCTTTTTCTAGTCCCTTAAGGTGTAAAGTTAGAGTCCTGGTTTCAGATCTTCCTTCTTTTTTAATGTAGGTGTTTACGGCTATAAATTTCCCTCTGGGCACTGCATTCACTGTATCCCATAAGTTGTTGTATGTTGTATTTTCATTCTCATTCATCTAAAAGCATTTTCTAATTCCCCTAGTGATTTCTTCTTTGACACTCATTGGTTCTTTAAGAGTATGTTCTTAATTTCCACACATTTGCAAAATCTCCAGTTTTTCTCACTATTGATTTCTAGCTTTGTTCCATTTGATCAAACATACTTTGTATAATTCCAGCATTTTAAAATGTTTTAAAATAATTGTTTTATGGCCTAATATATGCTTTAACCTAGAGAACATCCCATGTACACTTGAGAAGAATGTGTATTGTGCTGTTGTGGGGTATAGTGTTCTGTACGTTTATTGGATCTAGTTGGTTTATAGTGTTGTTGAACACTATTTCCTTACTGATCTTCTGTTTAGTTGTTCTATCCATTATTTAATGTGGCATACAGAGGTCTCCAGATATTATTGTAGAACTGTCTACTATTTGTTTTTAATTCCATCAGTGTTCACTTCATATATTTTGGAGCTCTGTTGTTTGGTGCATACTTGTTTATCATTGTTATATCTTCTTTACGAATTAAACCTTTATCAGTAAAAATTTCCTTCTTCATTTTTATGACAATTTTTTACTTAAACTCTATTTTGTCTAATATTAGTGTAACCATCTCAGCTCTCTTGTGGTTACTATTTGGATAGAATATCTATTTTAATCCTTTCACTTTCAACCTGTATCTTTGGGTCTAAACCGAGTGTCTTGTCAGTAGCATATAATTGGATCATGTTGTTTTTTAATCCATTCTGCCAATGTCTGTCTTTTAATTGGTGAGCTTAATCCATTTACATTCAAAGTGATTACTGATGATAAAGGACTTGTGCCACTGTGCTGTATATCTTTTTTTGTTCCTCAGTTCCTCCTACACTGCCTTCTTTCGTGTTTGATGTATTTTTTTGGTAATATCCACTTTGATTCCCACTTCATTTCCTCTTCTATTTTAGTTATTTTCTTAGTGGTTATCATGGGGATTATAGCTAACATCCTAAGTTTATAACAATCTAGTATGATCACTCCCATTTTTTTTCCTTTTCATTTTAAATAGACTTTATTTTTCAGAGAAGTTTTAGGTTCACAGCAAA
Source organism: Hylobates moloch (assembly GCF_009828535.3). Classification (NCBI taxonomy): domain Eukaryota; kingdom Metazoa; phylum Chordata; class Mammalia; order Primates; family Hylobatidae; genus Hylobates; species Hylobates moloch. Next base: position 92,041,962 of record NW_026652282.1, on the reverse strand, counting down.
ATTGAGCAAAATGTATAGACAGTTCCCCCATATTTCCTATACACCCATCACACACACAGCCTACCCCACTATCAACATCCTGTATCAGAGTGGCACATTTGTTACAACTGATGAACCTACACTGATACATCATTATCATCCAAAGTCCAAAGTTTACATTAGGGTTCACTTTTGGTATTGTATATTCTATGAGTTTTGACAAATATATAATGAAATGTATCCACCATTATAGTATTATACAGAATAGTAGTCTCATTGCCCTAGAAATCCTCTGTGCTTAGCCCATTCATCTCTGTATCCTCCTAACACCTGGCAACCACTGACCTTGATCACTCCTTTTTAATAATTATAATAGCTAACATTTATTGAGTGCTTACTGTGAAGAACCATGTTATACACTTTTCAATAGCCTTATGAGTTTCCCATTTTACAGAATATGAATCAAGTTCAAAGAAGTTGTCACTTATCTGAGGCCACGTAGCTGTGAAGTGGCAAAGCCAGGATTCAAAGCAAGTTTGTCAGGCTCCAGAGACTGAGCTTTTCCCCATCCACTGTTGTCTTGATGAGGATGATGATGGTGACAATGGTGGTGGTAATGGTTGTGGTGATGGTAGTGGTGGTATCTAACAAATGTGCTGCCAGGTACTGCGCCAAGTGCCTTATCTGCCTTTTCTATTCAATCCTCACAATAGCCTATGAAGTAGATGCTATCATTACTGCCATTTTGTAGATGAGCAAACTGAGGCTCAGAGGCTAGTTAACAATCTCAAATGCACAGAACCTACTGAGTGGCGGCTAGTGACTACAGCTATAATTGAAGATTTTATTTTGACGATCTGCCATCTCTCTTTAGCGCTGAAGATGGCAAAGGTGTAGGACTAGGCCTATCCCTGAAAACTGATTGGTTGGTTTGGTTTTTGAAGTTCAAAATCCAGGGACTTAGCCTGGATATTATTTGGTTCTTTTACAAGGATACATGAGTTCTGACGGCAATGCTCTCCTATGGGCAAATCTGACTCTGCCCTTGGCTGTCCAGCCTTAGTCATTGTCTTTCTAGTCAGGGGAGGACCGCCCTCAGGCTTCTGGGTACACGACTAGATCTCAGAAATAGCCCCCTAATCGGCCTCATCAGCTTTGAAGGAGGCCACTGCAGGAGGGGCCTAAGTAGGCCAACACTTTAACCCAGTTACGTGAGGGCAGCTGTAATCCAGGCTGATCATGTCTTGCTAAGCTCTCTGGGGGAGAAATGTCCAAAAGCGGCTTCCTGTGACCACGTATCCCTAGATCTCACTATGCAGACACTCCTCTTCCCTTCTGGAAGAGGTTGGCCTAAAGGTTACAAGAGCAGAGCTTAATTTGAGTGACTGCCAGGACTGAGGGGGTGTTGGTGGCAGTTCTTAACTGCAGTGAAATGCCCATGGCTCAGGGTGCCCTAGGACAAAGTGCTGCTTTTCCTCGAAAGGCTTACTACCTGACTCTTCTTCCACCTTGGTGGGGGAGGTAGGGAAATCATTGTGTTCTTCTGCATGGGCCAGACAGCCAATCACGTCAACCCAGGGAGTTCAGGACATGGTGGGCTTCACACCCCCACCCCTACTTCTGCCAGCTCACCTCACCTCTGGCAATGACTAGCCCTAGGATTTCCCCAGGGAAGCAGGCTGAGTTGTCTGGCCAGGCTGCTGTTAGGGAAAGAAAGAAACCAGAGCTATTGGGGCTGGCTGGCCTAGCTTGTCTGACTCCTTCCCTGTCATTTGGCACGGTGGGCTCCCTTATGCAGGTATACTCTGCCTCTTCCCTCTCATGTCCCACAAACCATCTGTCCCAAGAGAGAGCTCAACAAAGTGGGTTCCCTTCTGGTCAAGAAGCAGAAAGCTTGCCTGGCCTGGGCGGATGCTGGCAGGGAAGAAAAAGAGGAGTGTTAGAATGAGGCTGTATGCTAAAAGTCTGTATATTTTTCCAAAAGGGTTTTCTCTAGCAAGAAGGTGACTTTCATGGGAGAACAGGAAGAGGAATCTAAGTTAACAATTACAGTATTTCACTGACTCTAATATGCCTTAGATTATAAGATGTCTGTTATTTTATATACTGCTGAAAAAGAAAAAAGTTGCTGATTAAACTGTCATGCCACTGATTTTAAGATGCATTCCAATTTTACTGACGTTAAAATGTGAAAAAATGTGTCTTAGAGTCCATGAAATAAACTGAGGTATCACCTGTCCTACACACAAACACCCACTCACATATACACCACAGACCACAACCACACAGGGCACATTAAGGCAGAGTGGGTATGAGTGCAGTCAAAACCCCAGCTAACCTCTGTGCTCTGAGAACAAGCATAGTAACCAAACTGTCTGGAAATAGGAACCCCTTCCACTGGACAGAACTTTATAGAGCCCTCTCACACCCACTGGTCTCACTGGATTCCTCATAGATGTCCTGTGGGGTAAGCTAGACAAGGATATTTATTACTGTTTTACAAATGGAGTTCAGGAAGGGTATGACTTTGCCAAGGGCACTCGGGACCTGAAAGGGAAGAACTGGGAGAGCAGGCCCTGCCTGCTCAGTCGTGCTACAATGCTGGTTTGACTACTACAGGACAACAACAATTATTTAGGGAAAGGATAGAGACATAACTACTGAGGTTGTAAATAAGTAACTTTTAACTCCTTTTCCCAACAAAGTTATTTCCAAAACCTCAATATACAAAACAGAATAAAATTGGAGTTGTTCTGGGTGAAGCCAGGGGAAGGCCAGAGCACCACCCACTCTACTCCGATGCATCCCCCGCTGCCTGAGGTGGCTTCTGAGCCACCTCCCCAGCATCCCTGAGGTGCTGAGGAAGAATCTGTAAACCTCTGGAGCAAGGGGGCTTCAACTGTATTGGTAATGTTCTTTTTTTAAGCTGGATTTAGGTATTATTCTTCATACCTTTTGGTATATCTTAAATATTTCCTTTTTTAAAAAGGCACTGCTATAGATGGTCAAGTCAAAGAGATGACTCAGAACCTGCCTGGAAACTTGAAAGCAAAAGAAGTTTGCTTTGAATTATGAGCTTGGGTGAGGCCTGGGCACTGAGATTTTTAAAGCTCCCCAGGGGATTAATGTGCAACAAAATCGACAATCCACTGTACTGGAGGTATGTTAGCGCCGACATGCTAGAAATCTGAGTGTATGTCTTGGAACGCACAGGAAGGTCCCTCTGTTCTCAGGGGACAGAATACTAGAGAGCCCAAGGTCTTTCTAAAAATGCAATGCTAAAAAGCATAAGCCTCCTGAGTATAGAGAAGGGACAACAATGGCAGGTTGGCATCACCCGGGCAAGCCCCTTGGATGGAGAGGGGAAGTGTGGAAGGGAGCGGAGAGGCCTGCTGGCTGGAGCAGTGATGGGGCTGAGAATAGGTTGTTGGACAGGAGAACAGCTCTGTGACTCATGCTACTGGCCCTGTTTCCTAGCAGAGATGTGTCAAGGAAGCATCCACCCCCACTGCAAAGACCTGCCTCAGTGTGAAATGCAGAGATTACCGGCTGCCTGGGATGCAGGAGTTATTGAAAGTTAGGAATCAGCTGTGGAGGGCATCCATTAGCCACAGGAGAAGCCTCTCCCTACTGCCTCCCTGGCTCTTAAACCCCTTTGCCCAGCAGTTCAGACATCCCAGGTGTGCAATTCAGATGCTAGGCAGAGTGCTGACTGTGGGGAGGGCGGGTTCAGGCAGTAACAGAGTCCTTGAATTTCAACGACGTTGGCCTTGCCTGTTGCCAAGGTTAGCAAACCACACATCCTTTGATTAAACCACTGCATTTGTCAGGCTGACATCTGTGTATTTCTGTTCCTCCACTGGCATTGGCAAACCAGGACAAGGGAAAAGCTCATTGGGCGCTCAGGTTGTAACCATCTCAAGCTGCTCCCTACCCCTCAGTGGGGTGGATGACACATTCCATGGGCTGGTGGGGCTTTTGCCATGCAGACACCAACTCTGTGTGCCTCCAGGGAAGGAAGGGGTGACCCCGGTGGTGATGAACAGCTATAAAGGATATGGAAAAGCAGTTGGACACCTTGCCCAGAGGTCCAGGGAAGAGTCAGGTGAACAGTTGCTGTTGGTCTTAGTGCTTTTCCCTCACAACACTGCCTCCTTGTCCAGGACACCAACTATATAGAGCCCTGCAGAGAAGCAGGATGGTGCCCCTCAGCAAGATGCTTGAGGTACCTGGGCAAACAAAGACATCCCAGCCCCATCCAGGAGAATTCATGGGATGGGCATGGCTTATGTAGCCAGAGAACAGTGGTGCCTCCTACCATATTTTAGCACTCAGGTGTAGGATCCTTGTTCACGGAGCACTTTCCATGGAATGGGTCCTGTGCCAGGGGCTGGAGGATGAATCAGACCCCACCTGGCCCTCAAGGAGCTTAACGTCTACAGAGGGAGAGAGACCAGTAATGAATCACGTAAGAGGGAGGCAAATGATGGCCAGAGTTAGTACCAGGTGCTGTAGGAGCAAAGTGGACTGGCACCTAACGTAGCCTGGGGCTCAGGGAAGACTGCAGAGAGGAGCTAACCTTTGAGTGGAGGCCTTAGGATGAAACGAGAGAGTGGGAAGCTGAGAAAACAGCACAAAGGAAACAAATGGCAAGGACCTGGGAAATGGCGTGGCACGCCAAAGGGGAGTACAATCCCGCTGGAGTGAAGGGTCGCTCTGCATGCTTCTTTTGGGAGTGTGGGGTGGAGGAGATGTAGTTGAAGATGCCTACAGAGCCCAGGGCTTGTGTGCTACATGAAAGAGCCTGGGCTTTATAATCTAGAGCCAGGGGCCCAGGGAAGTGATGCAGACTTGCATTGGAAAAGACTGTTGCCTGCAAGAGAGAATACAGACTAGGGTGGGGATGGGCATGGTGGTAGGGGCAGATGTGCTGCCCAGGGTAGGGATGGCAATGGCCCATGTCATCGTCTTTCTTAGCTCTCTTCCTAAAAAGGAACGCATGGGGAAAGGACACGAACTCTCCTCACCTCCTCACCTCCTCTCCGCAGCCTCTTTCCATCTTTCCCCTTCACCTGGCCCCCATTCTTCCTGTGCCTTTCAGGTCTGCTTTGAGGCTGCTGCTGGCAGGCCTTGATTCCTCTGCTTTCTGCACTCATGGGCCTCCCCTTTCTCTCTCATTTTCCACACCACTGCCCAGCGCTCTTTCCATTTCTATAAGGACCAGGGGGTCCCTGGGCAAGGGTCTACCCAGCAGTGCCAGCACACTGGAAAGGCAGTGGAAGCTGGTGGAGAGTGGAGAGCATGTGAGCTTTGGGGTCTAACAAACAAAACTAGTTTCCAATTCCAGCTCCTCCATTTATGAGTAAGCCTCCATGTTCTCACTTTCTCCCTACCGTACAAGGACAGCATTGCCAGTCAGCTAATTGTACTTTGATGGGGATTCTAAGAGGTAATGGGAGGGATTTAGCTCCATGCCTGGCACGCAGTTGGAGCTACTACTTTGCTGATAAAGAAGAACCTGAGGCAGCAAGATAAGTGACTTTTCTAGGCTGCTAATCTAGTCCAGGATTGCAAAACCCTGCCTCATTCATAGCCTGGGTGCCCAACCACTGGCAAATGAGGAGATCCACCTGCACTGGCTGCCAGGTCTGGCTAGCTGTACAAAGACTGCCCAGGGTAGGGATGGCAATGGCCTAGGTCACCACTGTCTTTTTCAGCTCTCTTCCTGAAAAAGAACACATGAGGGAAGGACACGAACCAACTCTCCTCACCTCCTCCCCACCAGCCGCTTTCCGTCCTTCCCCTTCACCATATGTGGCCCCCTTTCTTCCTGTGTCTTTCAGTTCTGCTACCCTTCCCTATCTGGCTACCTCTCCCCTCTAGAAATAGCAGCCCAGGTGAAAGCCTGAACAGGGCCTCTGTCCTGTGTAAAAAGGGCCAATCACAGTCATCATGGGCTGCTCAGCAGGCAGCCTTGGAAAAGCAGGTCTGCTTCCAAAGGGTAAGGCAAGGCTATCTTGTTCATGGTCCGACCCATGCTGGGTGTAGGCCTGTGCTGAGAAGTGCTGGTGCAGAGCTGGCCCTCAGGAAATTTGGGTTGAGTGGGCCTGAATGTGTTTGCCTTCTCCAGCTCAGTCCTCCAGCCTAACCCAGTGCACTTTGGGTACCAGAGAGCCCAGCAAATGTGCCCAGCAGACAAGCCCTCTGCTAAGAGCAAATGGCCTGCTGGGTCCCTGGCAGAAGTAGGCAATGATGTGTGGGAATTCAAGGGCAACCAGCCACACAGCTCCCAGGACAAAGGTGTGCTGAGAAAGCCCAGCTGCCCTTTGAGGGTCTTCCACAGCACAGAGGGCCAGAGGCCCCTTTTGTCTGTTTTTCAAAGCAGAGGGCCTTCTGAGAGGGTTCTGGGAAGCATGGCCAGGACTCCTGGGTTCTCATAAATATCTTTTAATAACAGTAAATGAAGAAACATTATAACAGTAAGCCCCACGGTGAGGGTTCCTTTTCATTCAAGGATCTTCAACAACAGAAACACCTGAGACTAAAATTCAGAATGCTAAGTACACAAATTAATGACCATTTATTTCCAAAGGTGACTGCAGAAACCATTTTGGTACAATCAAAAGGTTTTACAAGACAGAGAAAACACATTACAAAATGCCCCAAGAGGTGAGCAAACTGGTGGGGGCACAGAGCACGCAAGAACCAGCCTGACAAAAATCCTAAGCCTGCTGCTGTTTAGGGAGAGTACAAAGACTGGTTCTAAGGGAAGCCACTGTGTGGGGGTTCAGGGGAGACAGTGACAGGTCTGCCCAGTGCATAGCAATCCCAGCTGGGAATTGAGGAAGGACAGGGGTAGGGGAAGAGGGGCAGAGGCGTTTGCTAAGCTCCTGACAGAAACCATTACAGATCAGCCTATCACATTCTCTTCACTACAATAACACCAATATAAATGAAAGATTATTTAAAATAGAACACAAAATGGACACCAAAAGAAAGCAAGAGTTTTCAAAACAACAGCTTTGTTTGAAATGACTTTTCTTTTGTTTTATTTTTCATGGGGCTTTGTCTGTTTCTTGCCATGAGTAGCAAACCAGTGTACAAAAATGTCACAGACAAGAGCAACAAGCAACTAGGTTTTCCTGAGCCCAAATCAGCTCACTCTATATACACAAAAAGGAGGGCTGCCTCCCTGTCACTGACCCTACCCACCACAAAGCGGGCAGGATGGGCAGTGGGGGGAGCTCCTTCCCAGCCTGGGGCCTTGCCAAGGAGCCCACAAGGGCCCGCAGGAGACCCTCCATAATCAGCGTCAGTGTCTTGTCTAACAGCATCACACATGGTCCTTTTTTCCTCCTCCCCTACCTCCCCTTCAGTAGAAACCAGTAAGAAAATCCTCTTCAGGAGGGGAGAGATGACTCTGGGTCAACATCTACAAATCCAAGGAAGTCTTTTTGGCAGAGGAAGGGGGGAAAATGGGCCCTTCTGCCACCCCCTGAGCCAACACCAGTGCACAGAGACCTGCTGACAATTTGCTCTCTGTGGGGAGCTGTGCCCACTTCATAAGACACTGAATTACCAATGATCACAAATATAAAAACCTCAACAGAGGCTACAGCAAAAGGGATGATCTGACAGCTAGACTGAGGTACTGTACGGTAAAGTTCGCCGATCACCCTGGTTAGCCCGGCGACCCTGCAAGCAGCTTCTATGAATGCGATGAAGTTTGAGGAGAGAGAGAGAGAGAAAGAGATTGCTGACTTGGGAAGACTGAGTCTGTGGCTTTAGAACCCTGCATGCCTTCACAGGCTGACAGAGGAACATGTTACTGTTGTGCCTCTGGGAAGATGGGCCAGATCATCTTTGGTGTACAAAACCAAATACTGAGGGCAGGGAGGACCAGAAGCAGGCGTGACTGGGTCTCTGCTATTTGGAGTGGATGCCACAAGTTGGCCAGCTCCACAGACTCTTCTTGGCCCACATCCCTGGCCAAGGCTACCTAGGGGCTGGAGGGAGCACTCTTTTCCCTTCCTGAGGCCATCTGAAAGGAAACTGCCCTCTTCTACAAACACCCTCACGCACGCAGAGCTCCCACACGCTGGCAAATGGCACATGGAAACCTGGCTGGGGAACTGGCTTGGCACCGACAGGAAAGCCCTGAGGAGGAGCTGGGAAGACAGCCCCACTAGCCACTGGGTGTGCAAGCTCCAGCTTCTCCCTCACTCCTGTACCAAAGCTGGGGCAGTAGAGGGCTGGCATTGGGCAGATATGAGGGCTACCCTATAAGGTGGGCTACCCTGTAAGGCAGGCTGCCAAGAGTCTGGTTGGGTTGCTTCTCTCCACGTTGGCTTGGCCCAAGATAAGAGTGAGATCTGGACCAGTTCAGATGCCTTATGCTCCCCAATGCCCCAAATACAGGCCATGGCTCCTTGTGAAGCCTATAGACTGGGCCGCCTCTATTCTTTTGACCTACATGTTTCTGAGCCAATCTGGCCCCCAAAAGCCCTGCATGCCCCCTTTACTTCTTCCTTCCTCTGACAGGTAGATCTGTCTCTGACTTGGCCATGCCAGGCATGTGACTTTTGCTTTCTTCTCTCCTTCCAAGCACCAGAAAGTGCCCTCCAGAATGGGTTGCTAAGCTGTAGACACAGCAAAGGCAAGCTTGTGGAGGATGTCAATGTGGGGAAGGCTCGAGCAACCAGGCAACCTGTGCCATGCCACAGAAACGAGGAGGAGGAGAAGACCTACACAGTCACACCCCTACGACATTCCGGAGCTAGTCCTCAGCTGAGGCACAGATCCTCTGCTGGCAGCAACTCCAAGTTCTGGTGGAGGACAGGCCAGGCCCCCAGGGGCTCCTCCCACAATCCCCTTCCAACTTCTCCTTTTATAAAGAGGCCAAGGGGCACTGGGCCCTTGTGTATTTCCTCATCAGCTATTCCTACACGTAGCAGTTTGACGGTGGGCAGGGCCAATCCAGCCATTCAAGAAGCACCTCCCTTGGAGGGCTACCCTAGGGTGAGAGGCACTAAGAAAAGTTTGGCCCTGCCTTCAAAGAGGGCCAAAAACAAAGCTTACACATCAAAAGGAGCTCAGGAGAGTAAGAGCACTTGGTGTTCTCCCCTCCTGCTCCCCAAGCCCTGGGGATTGATAGCCTCAATGCCCGCAGGCCTCTGCAGAACGACGGTCCCTCCCAGGGTTGCTTCCTATAGGTCCATTAGCTAAAACTATGACCACTGAGGCACCGAAGCTCAATGTAGGTCAAACACGGTCAAACTGGAAATACTGGAACTGGCCTAGGTCAACTGCGTTGCCTAGAGTGGGACAGGGCAAGGGAGGCTCATCAGACAAAGTCACCAAATGATCTTTCCTGTTCTTAAGCAAATCTGTTCCTAGTGGGAGTCCATGTGGAGTCAGCAATGCCCAGCCACTTCCTGCCTGCTTGAGGTCCGTGCATAACTGAGCTGAAGTCCTTCAACAAAAGCTCCTCCTTGTGGAGCACCTGAACCTCCACCCATGAGGACCTAATTCTTTGGCAGCCCCCTTTCAACCTAGACATGGGATTTTGGGGTAGACAGGATGAGGAGGATGTGACGTCCCCCACATTAAACAATTCAGCACTGAGTCTGGATACACCGAAGAAACCTGGCCCTAGGGAAACAACAATGGCAAGAGCTACAGCTGCTCAACTCCGGGATGCTGACATTCCCTGTGAAACCAAGAAACAGATCTACAGAGTCTTCCAGAAATGAACCCTGATGCGAGGATTCTCCAAACTCAAAAACCAACCAACCAGCCACTTCCAGCTCATTCTTCCCTGAAGCTGCCTGAGAGAGGGAGAGAGGGAGGGAGGGGGGGAGGGGGAGGGGTAGGGGAGAGGGAAAGGAAGTGGGAACACATTTAAGGGGCACTCAAGATGAAAATGGTATCTATTATCAACATTTTCCTAAAACAGAGTGTATGATTCAAATCACAGTTTTCTGTGCTCACTTCTGATTGGGATATGCATCAGTTCTCAACTCTCACAGGCAGAATTTACACAGGGTCTGGCCTAGTACTGTATATATCTTGACCCTCTTCACTTTGGATTTGTCACTGCAATAGATCTCCAACCCTCTCAAAGGAATCTAGCCCTTGGGCTGGGTGGTGCTCTCACCTCCCACCCCAGGCAGCATCCTGGAGGGAGTGGCTGGTTGGCTGCTTACTTTGAGTCATGGGACACCAGTGACCAGAATCTGGGTGGTTCTGTCTTGACCATGAGCTGTGAAATCCCTCGGCTCTGGGCTTGCCGCTGGTATAGAAACAAGGCCTCAGTCCCCTGTGGTAAGGGCTGTGCTGGAGACTAAATGGGATGCCAGCATAAGCCTGGAGGTCCCTGGCAGTGGAGAAATGAAACACAACCCAATCTCATTGCTTCGATGCCCAAAGAACTACTACTTGTTGTTCCCTTTCTCCTCAACCAGCTATTGTTAAAGCACCGACAAGCAGAGTGAAAGAGCCGCTCACTGCAATCTCCCCATGTAAGGCCACTAGGAGCAGAGAGAGAGCCAAAGGGAAGGAGGAAAATCCAGCGCCCAGCACTACACCCCAGGCTCAAGGAGACATTGTAGGGGGAAGAGCTGGGGAAGGAAGAGTGGTAGAAGAAAGGGACAGAAAGGAGGAAAAAGAAATACACCAAACATCCTACTGCCCTCTCCCATGATTTCATCAAGAACTGGGTGTTCTCCAAGTCAAGTCACGACTTGCTTCCTCAGGGAGGAAAAAAAAAAAAAAAAAAAATAAGCACCTTCAGTCTATTTTCTTGGCTGGAAGCCGGAGCAAATCCAGCAGATATTTACACAAGGGCCCAGCCATGTATGAGAACAGGATGACCAGCTTCCCGTGGGTCATGGTCATGAGAGTCTGGTGTCCCGAGGCCCAGATGCGATACCAGGGGCCGTAGAATGGGTCTGAGATGGCCGGACACAGCATGTTGTTCAAATTCACTTCGGTGACCTGCAGGGACAAGGGAGGTAGAGTGAGCGTTCACCATCCTTAGGCTTTCTCTGGCTTCTGCCAGTTCAGCCATCTCTACCTAATGGGGGACTAGACAAGGAGGGATTGACCAATCCCCACCTGTTTATAAAGGGATTTCTTCTCTCCCCTCGGTTTTCTGAGTAAGTCAAGGCTAGAGGCCTCTGGAGGTGATGGGGGAGGGCCGTCCAGTGGAAAAGCTGTTCAGTTTTGCTCACGGTCTTGCCTTCTGGTTGGGCCCAGACCTTGTTGCCATTCCTGAGCATCTACTATGTGCCTAGACCCAGAGAGGTGTTACAGGCTAAAAGTACAGCCCACAGCGTGGGCCCTGCCTCCACGTAACCGGCAATCAATCTAGCGGGGGTGGTCAAAGGTTTACTACATCTGACCCCAAACCAGACAGGGCTCACCCAGCTTTATACACTATGAGGAGGTCTGAGGAGCATACAATATGGGGGCTGAGTCCTCAGAGAAGATTTCATGACAGAAGTGGTACCTGAATGGACTCATGAAAGATGGATGGGGGTTTATGGTAAGGAATGGGGTGAGGGTTGCCCTCCTTGTAAGAGGCGTTGCCTGAGCATGGTATGTAGGGTGACATGAGCACACTGATGCCTCTGGAATCTGGGTCCCAATGGAGAGCAGCAAGTGGTAAGGGTGTGAACTTTGTGCGGCTTCCTCCTGAGAGCACGGGAAGCATTCACACTGTTGACAAGGAGCTCAGACTAAGCCCCCAGCAAACCAGAGCAGAGCCATACACCAGAATGAGAAAGAGAAAGTGACTGCTTCTACAAAGGTGTTGGGGACATCAGTTACACGCCCTAGTCATGCTAGGTCACGCGAGGCTCCACATGGCTAATGCTACATTACTGCTGCTTGCACACAAAACCAGACATGCCACACCTGCCCCGGGGACGGTCGCGGCACCTGCCTTCCAAAGCCCTTCAAGCCTGTTCACATTAAAGACAAGTCCTCACCACCTCTCAGGGAAGCTGGGGCTTTTATACCATGTCAAAGAGAGGTGGAGAACTCTCTGCCCTCAAGGGTGAGGTGACTCATTCAGAGCAGTGGCAGAGCCAGGACTTGAACTTGGGTCTCCTGACCCCCAGCCCCAGTCCTGAGCTCTTCCTACTCACTTTGCCACTGATATACACTCTTACACTCAGCAATTTTGGGCTCTGGATAACTCAGCTACTGAGTCCAACCATCCAACCATTCTTCATGACTCCAGGAAGTTCTAAACACCCCAGAATGCTACAGGATTTCCCCAACACCACACTTCCACTGGCCATGAAGCTCAGGGAAGAGCGCAGCCTTCAGGGCCTATGAATGGACCCAGGATGGACCCAAGGTCAGAAGACTCACCCAGGCCAAGGGGCAGGGTTAGGGTCCTGCCTCCCCATGGGGTCCACAACAAACCACTTTCCAGTTGCAGCTCATTGTTTCCGACCCAAGTGGCCACGAGTGAAAGGCATCCTTGCCTCCCCAGGGTTGAAGGAAACAGTCATTACTGACAGACTCAGAAAACTCTTTGGAGAGGCCAAGGCTGTAGATCATAAATCAGCAATCCAGACACAACAATCTGACATCCTGGCCTTTAGCATCTTGTATTTTCAAAACAAAGTGATACGCCAGCACCAACCAGGATTATCGAGATTTATGGAGAACTGCAAACAGAGGGGATAGAAGGGGATATAACCAAACTTACCAGGCCAAGGATCTGCAAGACGCTGAAGTGATAAAAGAACATGAGGCCAGTTGAGAGAAGAGCCCACCGGAAACTGCTGAGGGGCTCTGGAGTGTAAGCACCTGGAGGAAGAGGGGAGATGGTGAGATGGCAGGAATAGTGACCCACTTCACCTTTGTACCATGAGGGTGCAGGTACTGAGGTCACAGCTGCTGCCTGATGACTGTTCCTTTTACTGATCATTGGCAACTACTCAAGAGACAGCCCCGCTGATTAGCTGGGTACTCAACCCAGCCCCTTCCTGCCCTCTGTCCTGCCACTTATTTCTGGGGTCACTACAAAGAGAGGACTTTTTTTTTTTTTTTAATCATAAAAGTGGTATGTATTCATTAAAGAAAATTTTCACGAGTTTGTCTTTTTGGTCATTTTCTCTGCCTCAGGATTTTCTTTTCTTTCTTTTCTAAATTAGTGTTTGCAATCTTACTGTACATATAATTGTATACCCTTCATTCCCACATTTATTTCCTCGTGTTTCTAAAGAGAAATGTCATTGAGGAAGTATGGTGTAGTGGTTGAGAATGTTAACTATCAAGTTAGATTTGAGTTCAAATGTTGACTCTACTGCTTACGGGCCATGTGAAAAGTTGTTTAAAATCCTCATATCTCAGCTTACTTGCCTATAAAATGGGGACAATAGTACTACCTACTTCTTAGTGTTGGAGGAATAAATGAAACAATATACTGAGAGCTCTTAGTTCAGGGTCTGGTACAATGTAAGTGCTCAGTGAGTGTTAAATGCTGGCATTATCTTAATTATTATTCAAATAACTGAAGAATGTGCCAACTCTCCCCCAGGGATACCAAAAATGATATATTTTCCCTCTATCATTGCTAAAAAGTACCATCCCAGTAGGCCTGGATGTATTCCAGAGCTTGGAGAATGGGGGCATGGTTTATAGGATGTTGTGGGTATCACTCTGAGTGGGAACTCAGAGTAGGGAATGCTGACGAATGAAAGGGATCTGGAACCCCCACCCCAAGCAATTAAGGTTGACACCATATCCTAGACTATCATTTTCCCAAGTCAGTCTTTCACTGATTCATCCATTCATTCAACAGTTATAAGGCACCTTGTGTATTCCAAGTCCTGTGCAAAGCTTTGAGGACAGGAAGATAAAGAAGGCAGGTTCCCTGCAATTGCAGACTCACAGTCAACAACTACAACACAGGGTAGCTGGTGGGATGACTGAGGTCTGCGCCACCTGTTATGGGAAAACAAAACTCAGCCAGGGGCACAAGGAATGCTTCTTGGTACAGCGAGTACTGGTGCAAAGCCCAGAAGGACAAATAGGACTTAAGGAGGGGCCTAGGAATTCCAAAGCACAAGCTTGCATGGAGACAGACAAGAGTGGGGCAATTCAGAGAACTATGGATAAAGGTTCCATGGGGCCACAGGGGAGAGTGTAATGGGGCAGTTAGAAGGTACTAGAGTCAGAGGTTGGCAGGGCTGGTCTGCTCCAGGCTGCGACACATAGGACACTAGAAGCCATGCTGAGGGCTTTGGGCTTCATCCCATGCACCAGGGTCATGAACTCAAATGCCCCAACTCTCAGGCAGATAATTGGAAGCAGGGGTGCGACCACGGCCTAACAGACACTACAGGATGCTGGAGACTGTCAAACTGAAAAGCCCACACCCCTTCTAAAGAGGGCAACCACCACTCAGCTCCATCCAATCATTGCCCTGAAGGGATGTGGACCCAGAGTTACCAGGTTTTTTCACTTTTGCGAGAGAAGCCAACATATATGAACTTTTATGTGAAATTTTCTGATTTTCCAATGTTGGCGACTAATTCAAAATGTTTTAAGAACATTTTGGACCAAGCAAAACAGTCTTCTGAATGGATTTCAGCCCATGGGTGGCCAGCTTTGAGCTCTGCTGTGGAGTCACAGAAAGGAGAAGTTTTGAAGCAGTAAGGTGAGGTGATCACGTGTGTGTCTGCAAAGGATCGCCCTGGCTGGTGTGCAGGGGATGGACTCAAGCAGACAGAGTCGAGGCAGGGAGGCTGGTAAGAAGATTGCCACAGGAGCCCAAAAAGAGAACAGGATGAATGGCCTTGGAAGGCAACAGCAGTGAAGTTGGAGGAGAGTGGGGGGAAAATCACCACGATGTGGAAGACTGGAGAAGATTGTTGGGGAGATGGGGGTTGGTAAGGGAGAGGAAGGATCTTGGAAGACTCCCAGGGTTCTGGCTGGGGTATCACTGGGTTGATGGTGCCATTTATTGCTATGGAGAAGAGAGGAAAAGGCAAATTGGGACAGAAGGGAAGTGATGAGGCCAAGTTTAGACATGAAATTGAGGTGTATGTGGAATATCCAAGTGGAAATAGGTCTTTGGCAGCTGCCTGTACTCTAGGACATATAGTGTGATGGATAAGAGCGTGGACAGTGAAGCTCAACAGGTAGAGGTTTGCAAATCCTGGCCCCATCACTTATCAACTTTGGGGCCTTGGGAAAGTCTCAGCATCTCTTGAACTCGGTTCTACTCACCTATAAAATGGGGTGGCACTGCCTAATTCACAATATTGTTGGAGAGATGAGATAATATACCGTAATTACAGTATTGTATCTGGGATTTAGCAAATGCTGATTATTTTCATTGTTGTATGAGTCACAAACTCAGTGGAGAGGATGGGGGTGAGCATGGAGATGTAGGTGTCATCAGCACACAGTGGTAACTGAAGTCATGGGAATATACGTAGAAAGAGAGAAGGAAAAGGCCAGAGGCAGAATGCCAAGGAAAACCATGTAAGGAGAGCACGTGGGGGAGAAGAGAAAGGAGACTTTCTTCAGTGACTAAAGTGGGGACCAGGGCTGGGGGCTCTTCTGTGGAAGAAGCTCAGGCTTGCTTTAGGCTCATGGCACATCTGAGTCAGAAGGCCCTTGCAGACATAGATATCATTCCCTCCATTTTATAGACGGAGAAATTCCAGGCTAGAAGATGGGCAATATCACAGCCAAAGTCTTAAGAGTGGAGTACTGCAGAAATGAACTCTCATTCACTGCCAGGGGACTCACTAGGAAGCTCAATGCTCCTGTTGCCACTTGTGAAGGCCTCCAGCACACAAGTTGGATTGTCTCTTCCCTTGTCTGTCCAACCCTCTAGACCAAGTGCATCTCAGGGTCAAGGACCACGTCAGGCCACTTCTGCATTCCTAGCATCTAGCACAGTGCTTGGTGCGTGAAAATGCACAGAGCTATGCCCTTAAGGCATGCACACATTCCTGTCTGCTGAATGAGTGTGGACTGGGCACCATGTTGTCACCCTGGCTGCAGTGGGCACACAGAGGAAGAGGAGGCCTGGAGGACCGACAAATGCTTAGGCTGCCACTCCTCCCACTGCTGGAGCCCCCAGTCCTGTTGTCCCGGGTGCCCCCTCCCTCCATCCTTCCTGCTCGGCGCCCCCTAGTGGCAGATGGGCAGCAGTGACTGAGCCAAGGGGCGGTGGCAGGAAAGCCCGTGGGTGTTGGCAGGGGGTGTCCTCAGCCAGGAGGCAGCTCTACAGCCAGCCCTGTAATCATGCTCCTCCCGTCTTGCCCCATGCTGCAGAGGGAAAGGAACACTCACGGAAACTACCAGGGACACTGTTTCTCAGTGCTCTCACTGCCCCTTGCCCAAACCCCCACTTTAGTAGCATTCATTCTGTGCTGCATCATCCATCCCACACCAGACTGTTAGTTCTCTGAGAGAGAGGCTGTTTCTGAATTACCTCTTCACGTCCAGCACCTGGTACACAGTGGGCACTCCAAAAGTAATCACTGCTTGGGTGAATGAATGGTATAGACTTTCTGGAGAATCATAAAATTATAACTGTTTGCCTCAAAAATACTACTTTGCGGACCACCATCAAATATCTAAATACTCCAACAAACCACCCTAATTTGCGCAAAGATATTTACATCTGCGCTATCTATAATACTGAGAAACTGGAAACAAATCAAGTGGGGAGATAGTTACATAAACTATGGTACCTCAACATTCTGCAACAGAGTCCACTACCATTCAAATGACAGCCAAACTATGTATCTGTCTATGGCTGGTAATGGCAAGGACAAAAGACAAAACATCAGGCAGTACACAAATGGCAGAAAATACAGCTTAGTAGTTTAAAAACAAAGGCCTTGGGGCCATGTAGCCTTGGGTTTGAATCATGGCTCTGCCACTACCCATAGGAGTGACCTTGGGCAAATTGTGCTGCCCCTCTAAGCCTGTTTTCCTGCTGGTGGGCTGAGGGTAACATCTACCTCTAAGGGCTGGTGAGTGGAAAAAGGGAGATAAAAGTATATACGACAGCTATCCTGGCATGCAGATGGCTGCTGCTATTTTTTATCACGGCGACCACAACCATCCAAAATCTTCTAAAAGACTAGAAGAGGATGGGGAATCTTCTAAAGAGGTGATCTTCCCTATGAAGGAGGACTTCCACTATGGTTTCCACTGCCTTTTACTGTTACTGATTCTTTTCATTGAAAAGTTGATCAAGTATTCAATTTTTTTGAAAAAGTAAAAAAAGAAAGTACTCTGAGAATAGATGATCCAGTCTACACAGATATATGCAAATTGTATGCAAACACACATCATTCTCTTTTCTGTATACCTGCATGTGGCCCTTGGGAAAATCCCAGTGAAAAACCAGTTGAAAGCAGAAACTTAAGCACTTTCAAAAAATTAAACATATAAAACCTTTTTCTCCTTTAAGAAAAAATGTGACATTTTTTTCTAGCATCTTATATCCCAAGAAGAGAGAAGCAAGTCAGCTGTAAAGGTAGGGGAAAACCTAGATAATAGCTTTTTCTAAAATCAATTTCTGCCAGAAGCAAGTTTTATGAGTCCTGGGAAAGAAGTCAACTGCACCAGCAGCAGCCAAGACTGATCCCCACAGGCCTCCCAGGGGCCCCTTTTCTCATCCTATAATCCCACCCATGAAGGACTTATACTAAGGAGATGAGACGGGGCAGTGTGACATCCCACTCTCCAATCTTCTTCCTGCTTCCTTCAACTCACTCACTTATTCATGGTACCCATTCACTCAACATCTATAGAGTCCACATTGGAAGTAAGACTCCATGCCAGACAGTGGAAAGAAGGAGGCAAAGATGGTCCCCGCTCTTGGGAACTACCTGTGTTTACAAGTGAATAATGCAATGGTGTAGTAAGGTAAGTGCATTAAGTAACAGGGACACTGAGGAAAAGCAGCTGGAGAAGATGACAGCTGAGGTGAGCTTTGCAGAACCAGAAGGGGTTGGGGTAGGGCCTTGAAGGAAGGAGGGTACACTCCAGGCAGAGGTTATAGCCTGAGAAAAGGTGTGGAGACATGAAACAGCATGCTGTTTGTGTGCAGTTACAAGGAGTTCTGTGTTACTGGAAAGGAGAGAACTTTGTGAGAAGGGACGTGTCAGGAGATGAAGCTGGAAAAACATGCAGGTGAGGCTGGGTCATGAAAAGCCTTGTTTGCCATGCTGGGAACTTGGCCTTTATCTTATATACAATGAGAAGCCAGTGAAAGGTTTTTTTTTTTTTTTTTTTTTTTTTTTTTTTTTTTTTTTTTTTTTTTTCTTTTTGAGACAGAGTCTCGCTCTGTCGCCCAGGCTGGAGTGCAGTGGCGTGATTTCGGCTCACTGCAAGCTCCGCCTCCCGGGTTCACGGCATTCTCCTGCCTCAGCTTCCGGAGTAGCTGAGACTACAGGCGCCCGCCACCACGCCCGGCTAATTTTTTTGTATTTTTAGTAGAGACGGGGTTTCACCGTGTTAGCCAGGATGGAAAAGGTTTTAACAAGGAGAATAAAAAGGTCAAATTTATGTTTCAGCTACCTAGACTGCTCTGGCAGCAATGTGGACAATGGACTGGAGAGGGACAAGACTGATGGCAAGTTCAAATGGTACTGCAGTGGCATAGAAGACTTGGCAATTTGTCAGACAGGAAGAGACATCTAGACTAACTTCCAGGTCTATGACTTCAGTAACTAAGAGGAGGTAATTTAGGGAAGAGATGAGCTCAGGTTGGAGCATGACAGCACTCAATGCCTATCCACTACGCCAGCAGATTTCTCCAATAGGCTGTTATGTCCAGGTCTAGTGCTCGGGAGAGGGAGATGGCCTGGAAACAGGACTTGGGGTATGGATAAGATCAGTGAGAAAGAGTCCACAAAATGTGATAAAAGGATCAAGGAGGAAGCCTGGAAAATAGCAACAGTTAAGTGGCTAGCAGAAGGAGAAAGATCCATGAGAAGTCAAGATTGAAGACAAAATTAAAGAGGCAACCGTAAAACTAGGAGAGGTGTGCTGGAATTCAAGAGAACATCAAGTTTCAAGAAGGAAAGGATCAATAATGTTAAATGTTAAATGCTCTATTACTTGCACCAACCAATAAATAAGGTAGCCACTTGCCACATGTGGCTAATTACATTTAAATGAATTAAAATTAAGCAGAATTAAAACTTTGGTTCCTCAGTCACATCAGCCACATTTCATGTACTCAGCAGTCACATGTGCCTGGTGGCCACCATACTGGACAGTGCAGAGAGAGAGTATTCCCATCACCACAGGAAATTCCACTGGGAACACACTTCTCTATAGGGGTACAGTAAAGACAAGCACTTCCACTGGGTTTGGCAACATGCCGATCACTAGTTAGTAATCTTTGCAATAGCCGTTTCAGGAAAGCAGCAATGCAGGAGCTGGATGAGGAAAGATGAAGAAGAGTTTTCTATGTGTACAAGGTAAGGAAGGAAATTCCAGGAAAAGGGAACAAGATAGGCAAAAATCACAGATAAATCATTAGCTCAATTCCTATGTTCTCAACCTCTTCTCTGAATGTTCCCTTCACCCTTTTATTCTTACCCAACCCACCTCTCCTTGCCTGCTTCATCTGTGGCCCTCTAAAGTAGTGACTGATTTTTCTCCTTTGGCCTATATAGGTAGAGTGAATAACTTCTTTCTTTTCATTGTAGTCCCACATGAGTGGCCCTCCCTTCTCACTAAAATCCCACCACTACCATACTGTACCACCCGCTATCCTTCCCTTTCACAGTCATCTACAGACATATGGGTCATGACCCTCATTCCTTTAGTACCTGGCTCACTACCACTCATCAGATTTCTTGCTAATTTCAACATGCATCTAGATGAACCTTCCAGCATCCTGGTCTGTCAGTTCCTTGGCCTCTTGTTCTCAATGACCCTGCCCTCTACCACATCTCAGCCACTCATTATCATGGTCGTGCCTGAGACCTTATAATTATGTGTATCCGTAGCCCCTCCCTAATCTCCAAGTCAAGCATTCCCACTTCAACCACCACTTCTACCTTTCCAGCTCACTCCCGATAACCATGACCCCAATACTTCTTTGACCCCACTGGAGTCTGTGATCCATTAGTCCTACCATCTTTTTACTGTCCCTCATGGCTCCCTTTTCTGTCCTTAAATTCCATGGCCCATGATTCTAATTATCCCTTGCATACACCTTTGACTCCATTGTTCCTCTCATTATTGTACTCAGCTGGAAAAAAAAACCCAGCCCTGGTTGAATCCAAAGCTCCTCCTCTGCCTTGCTTGTCCCTCACAGCTGAATGTACTAGAGAAAAACAACAGCGCTGACTGTTCTCACTTCAAATTCGTGATCACAAACCTCAAGTGCATCTTTCATGTTGCCAGGCAATCATACTGTATTTCCCCAGTCCATTCACTCTGTCATGCTCCTAGGCCGCAAATTAATATTTTCTCTCTTCTCGAATCTTTAATACTTCTATCCCATTTTCACTCTCAGATATTAACCTTGCTTCCCACTTCACGGAGAAAAAAATCAGACAAAAACTTCCATAAGCTTCCACAATCACATTTACCCATCTATCTGCATCAGTGCCCCGTATGCTCTTCCTTCACTCCCCTGCTCCCTGTCACCACAGATGAACTGCTCTGTGTCCTAGCCAAGGCCAGCATTTCCACTTGCATCCAGATTCCATCCCCTCTCCCCTACTCAACAGCATCACTCCAGTCACTGTTTCGTCATCTTATGTCAACAATTTCTTCCTCTCTACTGGATTAAGTCCATTAGTGTATAAACGAAAAGTACTGTAATAGCTCCCATTCTAAAACCAACAAGCCAACACTTGACCTCACTTCCCCATCTGGCCACTACCTCACTCCTCTGCTCCCCTTTATAGCTAAATTCCTTGAAATAATTGTCTATGCCGGTGCTGTCCAATATGGTAGTTACTAGTCACATGCAGCTGGTGGGCACTTGAAATGTGGTTAGTTTGAACTTGAGATGTGCTGTTATTATAAAATGTGCGCTGGATTTCAAAGGAAATCCAGCAAAATATCCTGGTAATAATTTTTATATTGATTATATTGGAATGATAAAATACTGGATATACTGGGTTAAGGTCTATTATTAAAATTAATTTCACCTGTTTCTCTTACCTGCTTTTAATGCGACTACTGGAACATTTGAAATTACATATGTGCCTCCCATGTTTTTATTGGACAGCACTGGTATACTCCCTACCTATAATTCCTCTCTCTTACTGTTCTCTCTTAAACTCACTCTTATCAGGCTTCCCTCCCTCCATCAAAACAGCTCCCATTAAGGTCACAAATGACTTTTTCATGGCTAAATTCAATGGCCAATTCTCAGGCCTCATCCTATGTGCCCTGAGGACAAAACAGGGTGAGACTAGAGGCTGGGAAACCAGTTAGGTAGCTGTTGCAATAAACGAAGTCAGGGATGATCTGACCTGAACTAAAGTTGGAGTAGTGGAAATAAATTTGAGAAATGATCAGGAGGTCAAATTAATAGGATGTGGTCACTGATTGGATGGGGGCAGGGATAGGAGTATAGACCAATGATTGGCTTTAGATTTTTGGCCTGGATAACAAATAGGTGATGGTATCACTGAAAAGGATGGAGAACATCAGAGAAGGTGCAGGTTTGGGGATAGGGAAGAGAATGACAAGTTTGGTTCCTGACAACAATGTATTCCCATCTTTGGTACTCTTTAAATGAGATAGCTCCATTTTTAGCCTTTGTAAGCTGTGGCTGCCTAAAAGATATCTCAGCATAGCACAACCCCAAGATGATCGTGAATATTTGATTCCCCATTCTTAGCCACTGAGTATAGGCTCAAGTCAGGTTTCCCCTCATCCAGGCCTTCGACCAAAAGATCCTATCCTCTATTCTGTTTACTGTACTTGGAAGTGGAGGATGTCCTGGGTTAGGTGTTCACATGGAAGGTCCATCTTGTCAACCTCCCAACCTAAGAGGCTGGAGAGTCTACCCAGGCCATGCTTCACCCTCAAAGAGCCTAGTTGGGGCTGACTGTCCACCCAGCCTGTGGCTAAGGCAACTTAAAGACCCACCTTCATCCATGAGGATCAGAGAGGCAGCCCCCTGACAGTAGTACACAGGATGAGGGCCCTGAATTGGCAAAGAATCCAACAGGTGGACCTGACCTAGCAGAATATGCACTGAAGTCCAAGGACCCAGGTCCCAGCTTCTACTCTTACCAAGCTGCTGTGTGACCTTAGCTGTGTCTCTGCTGAGCTTTACGCAAGGGGGAGCCAACTCTTGGATCATCTGAGGCAACAAGGTTTCAACTCGTTCTGTATCAGAATCCGCTATAGCAGTGGCTTTCAAACTTGAGTGTGGGTCAAAATCAGAATCTCTAGGAGGGCTTCTTAAAATCCAGCTTGCTTGGACCCTACTTCAGAGTTTCTGATTAGAGTTTCTAGTAGGTCTAGGGCGAGGCCTGGAATCTGGAATCTGAGAATTTTCATTAATAACAGGTTTCCTGGTTAGGCAGATACTACTATTCCAGGGACCACACTTTGAAAACAACTGTCCTAGGGAAGTTGTAGAAAATGCAGCTTCCTGGGCCCTGCCCCATAGAGTTGAATCCGGGAAGTCTGAGTGGGCCCTGGAATCTCCACTGTAGTAACAAGCACTTCAGGATGATCCTGATGCTTGGGTCCTCCAACCATATAGGAGAAACACTGACTTAGAGGGAATCCTGGAGCTGCAAGATGAACCAAGAGACCTGGGAAAAGCTACCAGTGAAGGGGACAGAGTCTGGCCAGGTGTGAGGAGCAGTGTCTCCTGGAAGTGAGAAAATTAAGGCAGAAAACACTTGACTTAACCATTTGCTCCCACAAAGGACTCCTGAGCACCAATCACTTCTTCCTCAGCAGGGACAATCCAGTGGTCTTCAGAAACTCACCTACCCACCTGTTGCACAAGGCTCAGCCCTTCGCCAATCAGTCAAATCCCTCAGTTTCCCCCTCATCCACTAACCCTTTAGGAGCCTTCAGGATTTACCAGAGTTCCTATACTTTCACCTGCCCTTACCTGACCAGTATAGTGGAGCAGGGAAGCCTCATGGAAGAGGGGAACTTCTCCAACATCCTAACACTAGCTAGATGGGAGGGGCAATGGGCTCACTGGTATGGAGGAGAAACAGGAAACTCAACCTGGATACTGATGTCAGCATGACCCTGGGGCCAGTTTTTGAGCTGCCATTGGCCAAAGTGCTTCTGCTTTGACTGGTCCCAGAAAGTAACTAGCACGGGAGGTCGAATCCTCATCCTCCAGAAGATGAGCTGAAAGCCCACTCAAGAGAGAGGTGGCCTGCCTAGAACAAACAACACTGAGGTTCTTAACCCCAGTTTCTTGAAATGCCCTCCGAAGACATCTGAATTGCCTGTATTTCAAAACAGCCTTCTCAGGCACGCATGGTGGCTCACGCTGTAATCCCAGCACTTCGGGATTCAAGGCCAGCCTTGGCAACACAGTGAAACCCCACCTCTCCTAAAATTACAACAATTAGCTGGGCATGGTGACGCATGCCTGTAATCCTAGCTACTCAGGAGGCTGAGGCATGAGAATCCCTTGAACCCAGGAGGTGGAGGTTGCAGTGAGCCAAGATCACACCACTGCATTCCAGCCTGGGTGACAGAGCAAGACTCTGTCTCAAAACAAAAAAAAAAAACAAAACAAAAAAACAACCTTATTACTGGGTGTCAAGCCTGAGGGTCACTGCTCACCAATTCTGAAACAAGAGCTCCCTCTAGTGAAATAGAAAGGGATTTCCCAGCAGACTTGAAGCAGGCCCTCCCCCCCCCCGCCCGCACCCCAGCAGCCTGGGGAGACCAAAGGACTCCTCAGAACAATGTTTGAAATGCATAAAATAAAAGGCAAAGGAATTCAATTATATTAAAACACAGTTACCAAAATATTTTTAAAATTTTGTAATATACTAATTATGTTTCTTTATAAATACATTTAATCACAAGATCTAGCAGCAGGCCTAATAACTACCATCACTTTCAAAGCAGATGAGCATAAACACTATCCTGAGATGGCCGCTACTACTGTAATGTGATAGGAAGCCATCTGTGATTGCTACTGACAACAAAGACACAGGTAGGGCTAATACCACTGGTGCTTGTTGTCTGCGTTCATGTGCTACATTTCTGCTAGAGGTCAGTGAAAATAAAGATGTGACTTTCCCCCCATTCAAGTGAATGAACCCCTTAAGATCCTATTTGTGAACCCCAGGTTAAGAACTGCTGCCAAAATGAAAACAAACACAACCAACCAATCGAAACACATCACAAGGATAAAGAGAGGGGAACTCCTGAGTTGTGTCACCAGCCATAGGCAGGACCAAGCTGTGGGCCTAAAGCTGTGTGGGCACTTTCCTCCAACCACCTTGTGGCTGACTTCCTCCCAACCCATCCCACTAGAACCTCTGGAAGCCCACCACCACCACTGGCCTGGGGTGTTTATGATCAACCAATCTGTCTATACCTGCCACCTTTCCCCAGAATGTCCCTTTCACCTCCTCACCCTAAGGAACCCTGGCTGTCCGCTGAGGGTGTGATTTCTTCCACTAACAGCTCTGAGAAGGCTGTTCTTTTTTAATCCTTCTATTCCTGTAGCAATTTTTTTGTGGGGGAAGGGAAGTTGAAGATTCCTCTAGCCCTCCATTATTGCTTCTAGATGGTTACTCTTCCCTCGTTCTCTTTGAAGATCCAGTTCCTCCTCTTTGTTACTGTCACCTGTTGTTGGCCTCCAGGTCATTGAATTCATCTCAGATCAGTGTCACTTAGCTTACCACCTTCTTTTATACATTATACCTTTTCCTGATGGCATTCTGGGTGATTTTAACATCCATACAGGCACCTCTTCCAATACCCTAACCTCGTGGCCTCTTGAACCTCCTCAGCTCTACAGGTCTACTCCACTGCACTAACCACAACCTGCCTTCTGTCATCACTTTGAACTGCCCCGCCTCTGCTGGGATCATCTGACCACAACCTCCCGACAGTTCAGCTTTCATATCCTTATTCCTACTATGCACATGCCCCTAGACCTCCTCGTGACCTGTGATCCCTTGATGCTCCTTACCTCCTCCATAGAATTCCTCCTTGTTCCCCAGCTCTCTTCTAGCCTTTCTTCCACACCAGCTTGGACCCCATGGCCTCGAACTCTGACACCAGCACTCTCAACTCCCTGGTGGGAAGGAGAACTCTTCATCCCCCTCTCCCCACACTTCTACCTATCCCCTCACTACATCATCCCCAAAGGGTGGCTTACTAAAGGTGAGAACCTAAAAAACTGCTCAAACCACATTTTATTAGATTAGTAGGCAGGGCCACAGTATATTGGCAAGCTGAAACCATACTAATAATAGCAAACAACTTATATACCATCATTACATGACAGGGACTGTTATAAGCGCTTTATATATTAATACATTAAGTCATTTAATGCTCATTACAACCATATGAGGAAGTACTGTTATTATTTTTGTTTTACAGATGAGAAAACTGAAGCATGGAGAAGGTAAGGGAACTTGGCCAAAGTCACACAGCTAGTAAGGAGGAGAACCACTATTTGAAACCAGGTAGTCTAGCTTTGTAATGGGCAGCATGTGTATTTCGTCGTGCACATCTCAGCAGAACCTGTCTCTTTGCATAGCCAGGCCTCTTCACTTTCCTCTTTACTCTAGCTTCTCAATGCCTTTGATAGGGTGGAAAGTAAGCGGGGGCCTGTGCTACACATCTAGCCACATTATATTCTCTAGGTACAGAGTGGGAAGCTCACCTAGATGTTGAGAACAAAGCTGCAAGCTCTCGCCCAGCACTAAAGGTACTGGATGCCTGCTCAGCTAATAATAAAGTGCTGCTGTGTCTCCCATTCTGCTGTTGCTCCTTGGGTGACCTGTCCTTGTTCAGAAACCTGAAAGCAATACAGTGCATTGCAGGATTACCAAAACTCTCCAGAACCCCTCAAACATCCCTCACTTTCTAGATTTTCAACAATACTGACCCTACTTACAAAGCCTCAACATTGGACGGATCCCTCCAGCCAGATGTCCTGCACCTCCACTTAGGCTGCTGAACCCCAAATGGGGTAACCGTACAGACCAATGCCAGAAAAATCCATGGATTCTTCTTTCAGGAGGGCCCCACAGTGCCAGTCACCAACCTTCTAGAGCTATGTTGTCCAATAGCCACTAACCACACATGGCCATTTAAATTTCAATTCAGGTCAGGCAAAGTTGCTCTCGCCTGTAATCCCAGCACTTTGGGAGGCCGAGGTGGGTGGATCATTTGAGGTCAGGAGTTTGAGACCAGCCTGGCCAACATGGTGAAACCCTATCTCTACTAAAAATACAAAAATTAGCCAAGCATGGTGGCATGTGCCTGTAGATCCAGCTACTCAGGAGGCTAAGGCAGGAGAATCACTTAAACCCGGGAGGTCAAGGTTGCAGTGAGCCAAGATCTCGCCATTGTGCTCCAGCCTGGGTGACAGGACGAGACTCCATCTCATCAATCAATCAATCAATCAATCAACCAATCAATTTCAATTCAAATTAATTAACCTTAAAATCGAATGAGAAATCCAACTCCTCAGTCCCCCCAGGCACATTTCAACTGCTCAAAAGCCAAATGTAGCTAGTGGCTACCATGTGGAATAGAACAGATATAGGATATATTCATCATCACAGAGAATTCTATTGGACAGTGTTGAGAGAGTCTAGGCTTATCTCCTTCTTCCATTTCCCATAGCACTTATTTCTCTTGTCATTACCCTTCTCAATCCACCACCAAACCCCTGTCATTCTCAGCAGTTGTCATCAACTTGTAATTCATCCACTCCCCTTTCTCCCTGGTACCTTCAATGTTCCCTGGCTCTACTGGGCTTCAATTTAGCATTTGAACATGCTCAGCCCTGGGGCAGAGAGAAAGGGAAAAGGAGGAGAAAAGGAGAGAAAGGGAGGGGGAGAAGGGAGGAGGATAAACGCCTTCCCTTGGCTTTGTAACACCCTTAACCCCTCCTTCCTTAATGCCCTTAACTTCTTCCTTATAATTCCCACTTCTCTGATGACCTGATTTTACTGTACCTCTTAGATCCAACGTGGCTTGGCTAATACCACTTTGGGAAAAATTTCTACTACCTTAGTTTTCAGGACAACCAGCCTCTCCTTCTATCACTGATCTTTCCTGCAATCTCCTTACACTCTTCTTCTGTCTACTGTTTGCAAGTTGATATTCCCCAAGGCTTTCTCTAAGTCTTATTTTCTCCCTACCTACATAGTTACCCTGGACCAGCTCATTCATTCCAATGTTTTCATCTACTAGTTCTATAACCGCTGACACTAAAGTCAGTGTCTAGTCCAGACTTCCCTGAACAGTTCCAGAATATTTTATCCTAATGCTTCCTGGGCATCTCAACCTAGATAGCCTATAAGCACCTCAAACTCAAGTAAAATCATCTTCCTCAATGCTATGGTCTGAATGTTTATGTTCCTCTCCTCAGATTCATGTTGAAACCTAATGGTCAATGTGATGGTATTAAGAGGTGGAGCCTTTAGGAGCTGTTAGGTCATGAGGGTGGATCCCTCATGAATGAGATTAGTGCCCTTATAAAAGATGCCCAAGGAAGCCTGTTTGCCCCTTCCACATGTGAGAACACAGTGAGAAGACCCCATCTAGGAGGAATAGGCCCTTACCAGACACTGAATCTTCTGGTACCTTGATCTGGACTTCCCAGCCTCCAGAACTGCGAGCAGTACATTTATATTGTTTATAAGCTACTCAGTTGATAGCATTTTTGTTGTAGCAGCCCAAAAAGACTAAGACACTCTCTAAAACATGCTCCTTCCTTCTGCGCCCCCTTCTCAGTTAATGATACTCTATCCCACCCAGTCACTCAGGCCAAAATCCAGGGGCCTCATGGACTTTACCCGCACCCTTATTCCCATAGCACCTCAATTACAACAATTATTAATTTAATCAACATTTTTAATAATTAAAATAAATAAATATCCAATATTAATTATCTTAATCTCCTGAAAAGATGTGACTACTGCCACCTAGTGGCAAAATACAGACAACTAGAAACGGTGGTTACTGCACTCATGGCATATTATAATAAAAGTACGAGGAGAAAGGCACATTAAGGAATACATGCCCTTGGCTGCCTAGGAAAGTCAGAGACACCTCCAGAGAGGAGGTAGTACCCTTGAGCTTGCGCAAAGGAACACACGAAGTTTGCCGGTTTCAAGTAGAATAGATAGTATGAGCCTGGACATAAAGCAAGGAAGGCTGGGCAAACCTGTCAGCAGATCTGTTTATTCAGAAAGTAAAGTAATGAGCTGGGCACAGTGGTATGTACCTGCAG
Source organism: Hylobates moloch (assembly GCF_009828535.3). Taxonomy (NCBI): domain Eukaryota; kingdom Metazoa; phylum Chordata; class Mammalia; order Primates; family Hylobatidae; genus Hylobates; species Hylobates moloch. The sequence continues at coordinate 92,013,539 of NW_026652282.1, read as the reverse complement.
TCTCAGCTGCTTGGGAGGCAGAGGCAGGAGGATCACTTGAGCCCAGGAGATCCAGGCTGCAGTGAGCTGTGATTGCATTACTGCCCTCCAGCCTGGACAACATAGTAAGACCCCATCTCTAAAAAAACAAAACAAATAAAAACCAGAAGGTAAAGTGATAGAATCGGAGTCTAAGCAATGAGAAATGAGGCCAAAGAGATGGACAAGAATCAGACTGTGAATGGTCTTAAATGCTACGCAAAGAAGTTTGGTCTTCATCCTGGATGGGATTTTTAAGCAGTTGAGCAAAATCAGATCAGATTTCCTCTTTCCTTAAAATGGTCACTCTGGAGATTGTACAGAGGATAGCCTGGGTAGGAGGTAGGGGAAATCAGGGGGCAGGGAGAGGAGAGAAGCAAAGTAGTTCTGGTAATAGAGGCTGAGAGCCCACAGTCGGACAGGGGTGGTAAGGATGGGGAGGAAGGGCCAAGTTTGCAAACAATTTTGAGAATTTAAACTGTCAGAACTTCTGAACTGATTGGTACATGGGAAGATGCAGAGGAAGAGATCCAGGATGTTGCCTACGTTTTTTTGCTTTGGTAGTGGATGGAGAGTAGAGTCACTAACCAAGACAGGAAACAGAGGAGGAAGACAGGCAAGATGAGAGAAGGGGTACAGAAATGAGGAGTCTAATTGTTATTTTTGAAGTACCTGTACTGCTTCTCAAGCCTGTGTTATCTCTATTGATGGAGAACACCAGGATCTATGGGGCAGGCAGAGCAAAAGAGCCCAAGGAGAAAGAACCAGAGAAGTAGGAGAACCAGGAGAAAGAGGTATCCTGGAGCTCAAAGGAGAAACAGGTGTCTCAAAGGAGGGAGTACCAGTAATGTTAAATCCACTGACAAGCATGCTTTCAGTTCATGCAAGGTTCTGTGGCTTTAGAACACAGCAAGGCACAATCCTGACCTCTAGAGACGGCAGTCTAGTTGGAAGAAAGATGTATCATTAACACAAGGCAGAAGAGTGGGTAATTAATAATTATACAAGCTCAATACATAGTATTTACTATGTGCCAGTCATTGTTCTGTATACTCTTCATGTATCAGCTCAGTGAATCCTCACAACACCCTATGAGGTAGGTACTATTACTACCCTCATTTTGCAAGTGAGAAAACAGACACAGAGAGGTCAAGGTACTCGCCCAAATGCCAGAACTAACTAGCAAGTGGGATAACTAGGATTTGTACCTACAGTCTGTCTGAATGCAGCAACCCCATGGACAAGCAGCATAGAGGCATCTCTACACACCTGGTTTCAAACACCAGTTTAAACTCTAGTGCAGGCTGGGCACAGTGGCTCAGGCCTATAGTCCCAGCACTTTGGGAGGCAGAGGCAGGCGGATCACTTGAGGCCAGGAGTTCCAGACCACCCTGGCCAACATGGTGAAACCCCATCTCTACAAAAAATGCAAAAACTAGCCGGGCGTGGCGGCATGTGCCTGTAATTCTAGCTATTCTGGAGGCTGAGGTGCGAGAATTGATTAAACCCGAGAAGCGGAGGTTGCAGTGAGCCAAGATCAGGTCACTGCACTCCAGCCGGGGTGACAGAGCGAGTATCTGTCTCAAGAAAATAAAAATAAAATAAACTCTAGCAAAGGGACTCCTAACCTTGGTGGTACTATGCACTCCTTGGGCAGTTTGGGGCAGTGTAAAGGCTCTCTCTCAGAATAAAGTATTTAAGTATACAAAATAGAATATATAGGATTATAAAAGAAAATAATCATGTCGAAATATAGTTATCAAAATGCTTTTAAAAGGCACATCTGTTTTTAAATTTTGAGGTAATGATGAATGCAAATGATTTTTTGAGATATCTGCAACAACTGTAACATAAGAGGAAAATACGTGTAATTTACATTAACGACAGCATGCCAAGTGCTGCTAATGTAACTGTGGTTTGTTATCTACATTCCTTACTAAAGGATATACCACAAAGTCGGCCCTCCATATCTGCAAGTTCCACATCTGTGGATTTGACCAACCACAGATCAAAAATATTTTTTAAAAATAAACATAACAATAGTAAAAAACATATACAAATAAAAAACAGTATAACAACTATTTATATAGCATTTACATTGTATTAGGTATTATGAGTAATCTAGAGATAATTTAAAGCAGGGGTGTCGAATTTTTTGGCTTCCCTGGGCCACATGGGAAGGAGAATTGTCTTGGGCCACACATAAAATACAGTACTGATAGCTGATGAGCTAAAAAAAATTTTTTTTCAAACATAATGTTTTAAGAAAGTTTACAAATTTGTGTTCAGCCAAATTCAAATCCATCCTAGGCCACAGGTTAGACAAGCTTCGTTTGAAGTATACAGGAGGATGTGTGTAGGTTAGATGCAAATACTATGTCATTGACATTAGGGACTTGAGCATCCTTGGATTTTGGTATTTGTGGCGGGGGAAGTCCTAGAACCAATTTCCCATGGATACCGAGAGATGACTGTATTTCAGTTGGAGTTAATGGACATAAAGATGTGATTATTTTTCTCATTCAAGGTCATGGGCCTCACGTGATGTACTCCCATAAGTCTAGTGGACACTGTGGGGAGTAAATGAGATCAAGATCACACATGTAACAAACCCAGTGCCTAGTAAACATTAGCTTGTAAGATGTATAATAAATTATGTACAATTTGCAGTACATGAATACATCCCTGAATAGAAGGTCATTCATTCATTCATTCATCACCTACATACCAAGAAGAAATGAAAAATTCCTGTCCTCAGGGAGACCAGCATGTAAAGACTATACTGTCAGGATGACAAAAATGGGAGGAACAGAGGCAGCTGGTGGGAGCTGGGGTAGAATAGTTATGGAGGGCTTCTTGGAGAAAGTAACTACAGAGGTGAGTTTTGAGAAATGAATGTTTTCCAGGCCCACTGCTGGAGAAGAGCATTCCTGGCAGAAGTCACAGCATTTTCAAAGGCACAGAGGCATGAAAATTGGATAAAATACTCAGGGAACCCCAAGGATTTGGGTATCACCACAGTGTACAGTACAAAGAAGGGAGTGTAAAGACATGAGGTTGGAGAAGGCGTTGGGTACAAGGTCATACGGTCTTGTGCACTGGGGAAGATGGGGAGCCACTGAAAGCTTCCAAATGACAAACTGCTATGATCCTATTTGAGCTATAGAAATAGCTTTGGAAGCTCCAGGAATGGGCTTAGGGGGAGCAAAGGAGGCTGGCTGGAGAGAGATCACACAGAGCCAATTATCATCATTGAGGGAAGAGATGTACAAGGCTTGACCCAAGGTAGTGGTCCTAGAGATGGCAAGGAGGGGATGAGTCTGAGAGATATTTAGGAGGTAAGAGCAGGAGGACCCAGCGATTTCTCCACACAGCAGCCAATATGATCTTCTCCACAGGCAGATTGGATCATGTTGGACTATTTGATAAACAGTGTGGGGACAAATGGGAAGCCAGGTGGAAATAAAGTTGGATCCTTATCTTGCACTGTACATCAGGATATATTCCAAGTGATTTAAATGTAAAAAAATAATAATAAAAGGAACTATAAACATACCAGAATAAAATATGGGATATATATTTTTTATAACCTTGGAGTAGTAAAGGGCTTTCTAACCATGACTCTAAATTCAGATGCCATAAAAGATAAATTACATAGAAAGGTAAAAACTCAGCCGGGCAGGGTGACTCATGCCTGTAATCCCAGCACTTTGGGAGGCCGAAGCGGGCAGATCACGAGGTCAAGAGATCAAGACCATCCTGGCCAACATGGTGAACCCATCTCTACTAAAAATACAAAAATCAGCCGGGCGTGGTGGCACATGCCTGTAGTCCTAGCTACTTGGGAGGCTGAGGCAGGAGAATCGCTTGAACCCAGGAGGTGGAGGCTGCAGTGAGCTGAGATCACACCACTGCACTCCAGCCTGGCAACAGAGTGAGACTACGTCTCAGAAAAAAAAAAAAAAAAAAAGAAAGAAAAGAAAAGAAAAATTTAAAAATCCTGCATGGCAAGAATAAAACATTGGCAAAGTCAAAAGAAAACACAACTGAGGACAATATCTGTAGCTCATATCATAAAGGGTAAACTGTTAATATTTATATATAACAAGCTCTTAGGATTCAAATTTTGTAAAAAGGCCAACACAATTGAACAATGAGCATGTGATAGGAGCATGTAGTTCAAGGAAGAGGAAATCAAATGCCAATTTTATTTTATTTTTTTTTTTTGAGACTGAGTCTCACTCTGTTGCACAGGCTGGAGTGCAGTGGCACAATCTCGGCTCACTGCAACCTCCACCTCCTGGGTTCAAGCGATTCTCATGCCTCAGCCTCCCGAGTACCTGGGAATACAGGAGTGCGCACCACCACACTTGGCTAATTTTTGTATTTTTAGTAGAGAGGGGATTTCACCATGTTGGCCAGGCTGGTCTCGAACTCATGACCTCAGGTGATCCACCCGCCTCGGTCTCCTAAAGTGCTGGGATTACAGGCTTGAGCCACCATGCCCAGCCAAATGCCAATTTTAAACATGTAAAAAGACACTTGGCTTCACTCAAAGTGAAATTAAAATTAAAATCGAACTGATATACCCTTTTTTTTTTAACCCATCGGATGGGCAAAAATCCAATTTGGTGAGGTTGTGTAGAAACAGACACTCTCATACATTGCTAGTAACATTTAAACTGGTACAACTTTCATGGATTTGGAAATATCTAACAAAAATACAAATGCATATACTCTGATTCAGCATTACCACTTACGGAAATATATCCTATAGATATTCTTGCACACACGCAAAATGGCAAAGGTACCAGTTCCTTCAGTGCGGTGTTATTTATATTATCAAAAGATTTGAAACAACCTAAATGTCCATCAATAGCAGACTGAAAAAAATAAATTATGGTATAGTGTTGTAACTTTGTGTTACGATTAAAAGCAAGAACCGTGGAACCATACTACTGGGTTCAAATCCGGGGACTGTCACTTGCTGAGTACCAGTTTCCTCTTCTATAAAAGGGAGATAATAATAACACCCTCCTAACAGAGCTGTTATAGGATTAAATGAGTTAATGCATGGGAAAAGTGTGTGACAATATCTGGCATATAGTTGTCTTATATCAAAGCTCTGCCATTTTTATTATACTGTATTCTATCATCCACACTATGTAATATTATGCCACTATAAAAAAAAAAGAAACAAAGGGGGAGCTTCTTGTGGGCTCACGTGGAAAGCTCTCTAAGAAATATTGCTAAGCAAAACAGTAACAACAGGATGGTTGTGTATTTGCTATTTTAGGATGAATGTCTGAAGAAGGGGGAAAATATTTTTAAAATTTACTTGTATATGCAAAAAAACAAACTCTGGGAGGATATGCAAAAACCAAAAATGGTAGTTACTTGTAGAGTTGTAGCAGGGAACTATATGGATGGAGGGAAGGGACGGGAAATTTATTTTTCACAGTATGGCTTTTTATATTTTAGATTTTTGAATTAAAATGTGTAAAATGTGTAAATAAGTTAAATCAGAGAAGAATCAATTGGTGAAGCAAGCTGATGTTATATCCTTTCTTCACATTTTCACAGGCTTCCCACAGCTTTGGCAATCAAGGCCAAACCCCTGACCATGGGTGACAAAGCCTTCATATCTGACCCCAGCCTGCCCCTCAGGCCCAGTGTCATCCACTCCCCCTGTGCTCCCCATTGCCACAGTGCTGTTGTACATGCCATTTTGCCCGTCTACAAGAAGTCACCTCCCCTAATCCTGTACTTGCCTAATAAGCTCCAACTCACCCTTTGGATTTCTGTTTAAATGTCATTTCCTCAGGGAACTCTCCTCCAGACCCCCAAACTCAGTCAGCTTGATTTGTTCTAAGTTCTCATAAGAGCATGTTCCTTTCTTTCAGAGTACTTATCTCAGTCATAACTATATATTCATGTGATATTTGATTCATATCCATCTCCCCACTCCACCCCCACTAGCTTATAAATGTTATGGGGGACAGGGTGGTGTCTGATTTTTGCTTGTGAGGGCACTCCAGTGGTCAGTCTGGATCCTGGCAGGAAGAAGGCATATGTTAATATATGTGAGATGAACGGATGCATTGCATACGGGAGGCAGGGATGATTCCCAGTTTTTAGCTGGGGTGATTGGATGCTGCTACTTGGCACGAACCACAAGAAGAGCAGGAGGGCTGACAGGGAAGATAATGAGTTTAACACAGACAGGTTGGGTTTGACATATGCTTGAGACATTCAGATAGAGAAGTTGAGTAAACTATATGAATGTGACTCTCGTAAGTCTGAACTGTAGACAGTGATGTAGCAGCCATAACTAGACAGACCAGTAGTTAAACCATGAAAGCAGGCAAAACCATACCAGAGAATTAGAATGAGATGTGAGCCTAGAACAGAACTCTGAGGAAATCAACATCTCAGAGGAGTGAGAAAAAATAACCTGTGAAGGAGGCTTGAGAAGATGTGATTGGTGAGGTAGGAAAGCCAGGAAAGGGAGGAACTTTGGAAGCCCCGAAGCAGAGCATTCCAAAACGGAGTGATCAATACCATCCAATGCAGCAGCATTCCATAGGATAAAGACTGAGAGATGGTCATTAGATTTGGCCAGACAGACGTTACTGGTGATCTTTAGAAGCACCATTTCTGTGAAAAGTCTGGTAGAGGGTTAGGTGTCAGAGTAAATGGTCTGAGGAATAAAGGGTAATTGAGAAGAAAACTCAAGGGCAGACCCCAGTGTCTCCCAAAGTTATGCACCATGTATGAGGTGATTTCAGGTGGCAAACAGATAAACATTTCATTTTTAATAGTTTTGTATATAAACTGTGTTAAAATAGATAACCAGTAAATCAAAGCCACAATCTCATGGATATTATGAGGCTTCTCTTGAAAGTGTATATATTTTAGTTAAAAAAAAAAAACCTCAATAGATTTAAGGACATGTATTACATACATAACACAGATGGTTACGTGGATAAGACAAAAATTGTCTTGCCCAAAGAACTAAATTTTAGAAAATATTGTTTATTCTTTTAGGATGCTTAGGTGTGAAAGGAAGAGGAAAGACAGAGTTGCATGGGATTGCGAGAAAGTTTCTTAGAATGGGAAGGATTTGAACATCTGTATTGGCTGAAAAGCCAGCAGTGAAGAAAGGGTTGAAAATTCAGCTAATGGCCAGGTACAGTGGCTCATGCCTGTAATCCCAACACTTTGGGAGGCTGAAGTGGGAAGATCACTTGAGCCCAAGAGTTCAAGACCAGCCTGAGCAACATGGCAAAACCCTGTCTCTACACAATACAAAAAAAAAAAAAAATGAGCCGGGTGTGGTAGTATGTGCCTGTAGTCCCAGCTACTTAAGAGGCTGAGGTGGGAGGACCATGTGAGCCAGGAGGTTGAGGCTGCAATGAGTCGTGATTGCACCACTGTACTCCAGCCTGGGTGATACAGTGAGACCCTGTCTAAAAAAAGAAAAAGAATATCCAGGTACATAAGTGATTAATTGATAGAATGAGGCTCCAGAGGTGGTAGCAGGGGTGGGAGCTAATCACACAGGGGTATTATCGGCCAGAACAGAATGAACACCACTTCTTCCAGGATGAGAAGGAGGAAGATAGGGATGGATGTGGGTAAAGAAGCTTGCAGAGGTAGAGAGAAGTGTTGAGGAAATTTCCATCCCAAAACCTCAATTTTCTCAGTCATTTGTGGGGAGAGGGGGGATCTACTGAGGCTGGAGAGAACAGAAGGTTTGAATAGAGTAGACAGGAAATTTGAGGAGGTTGGTAAAGATTTAGCACAGGACGTGTGAGGGCAATGTGTGGAGGAGCTGACAATAGACAGAAAATAAACTGAGCAATGGTGTTGAGAGCACAATTATAACAGACATCATGAGATTTTCATGGCCCTAATCAGAATGGCTTGAAAGAGTTCCTCCAGTAGGCCAAGACTGGGCACACTGAAAAGGCATGGGACACTGATCCCAGTTGGAAGGGACAAGGGAGGTGAGACACTTTCAGAAGCTAGTGAAAGTTTCAATGACAGGTCATGGAGACACAAGCTGAATAGGAAGAAAATAAGAGGAAAGGAGTGGAGATTTGGGTCAAAGAAAGAACATAACAGCAGTTATGTTCTCACATAGAGGAGCTTTACGGGAAAACAAGGTCCTGGTGGCTGAAAAGAAGCGAATGCTGAGGTCACTGCAATTAAGAAGCCCAAACCTTGAGAAGCTGGGGTGGATGGGTGGTTCTTACAAGAAGTCTCTCAGGATGTTGGCTCAAATTATAATGGAAATATTGAGAGCTACAGGCCAGCGACTTCTAGGAATGTGGGGGAAGTGACCAAGAGGTCAAGTGATGGTGGTGATGAAAAAAAAAGAGAGAGAATGGTAAAAGAGAAAGCCTTTTTCCCCTAACATATAGATGAGATAGTGCTCTAGAAGAGACAGAGGGGGCTCTGCAGCATATGGTGCAGGGCAGAAAGAGCAGCCTCCATTAGAGGAAGCTGCCGGCAAGACAGGAAGGCTCTGTGCCCCATGCGGAGTTGCCGGTGGGGTTGGGAGTGGTTTGTAAGAAACACAGTTTGTTAATTAGCTTGATTCAATCATTCTGCATTGTATACATATAGTGTAGCATCACCTTGTACCCTATACATATATAAAAGCATAATTTGTCAGTATCTAATAAAAATTAAATTTAAAAATACTGTAACACAGAAAAAAAAAGAAATACAGTTCCAGAGGGCCACAGGCAACAAGTTTGAAGGAAAGGAAACAGGGAAACAAAGGGACAGGCCAGAGGAAGAAAAGAGCAGTGTGGATGAGAGAGGTCCCATGTACTGTGACAGTGCATAAGGTATGCAAGAATAAGGGATGAGTGGGTTTCCCACAAGGCGCTACCTATCCACCCACCCCAAACCATAGGAAGAGGCACTATATGCTCAAGCAGGACCTTGCCTTTCAGGAAAACAGGGTTCCTGAGCATGGGAGATACCTATAGGAGAGCTGTCTTGTATTGGGTAAAAATTGCTAAGCCATTTATTTCTAAAAAATTAGAAGAGACTTCTAGGGAACAGAAGCCCCAAACTCTCGGCTTTCTTGGTTTACAGAAAACTAATCTTCCGACAGCTCGCTTCAGATCCATTCTCCCTCTGCAAGGCCTAGGTCCAAGGCTTGGGATCAAAGGTGAAGAAATCCAGATGTTTCTCTCAATGCTCATAATTCCCCCCAAGTGAACAGCAGATGGCAATAAAGAGCTGGAAAGGGAGATGGGAGATGAGCCCTCAAAATAGCTCAAAGTTGGCCAGATAGAAGGTACTGGGGCCCATCAACTTCTGCAGGGTGGTAGATGCTCTCATTGAGGTCCTGGAGTAAAAAGTCAGTTTGGTGAGATCACTCCACTGGTGCTGCAAGCTAAATTCTCACTGCACCAGGGTATCTATGGGTTATTAGCAATAACAGAACATACTGTCTCTCATTACAGCCCTACTATCTCTCATCTCGCCACTTAGGGAACTGGGCTATCGGGAGGATCTGCTCTAAGAAGATACAATTATCTTAGAGTTAGCCAAGTCTTGAGGATGTGGCTTCCTGGATTATTCTTGTGGAAGGAGGAAAGATGGCTACTTGGCATTTTCCATGTCAGACCAGTCTAACCCAGCTACCTGACAGATTTTTATGGTGACCTTAGAGTACAAATATGTTTAAATAACAGCCATGCAGATTTGGCTAGGACTTCCATCACACACCTCAGAAGCCAGGAACAATGATTAGCAGGGGTCTGAGGCCCAGGAACACCTATCTCCCTGGTTCTATTCAGAATGTGTGTATTTCTGAGACTTAATATTAAGAGGCTGTTTCCTGTGCCACAGGGGACAGACCTGAGAAATGGCACAAGTCTCCTGGATATTGGAACTTCAGACTTTCCTTAAAGCCTCATGAGGAAAATAGTGCTTTTACAGCAAATTAAAAGGAAGTGTTTTGGGACATCGTGAGACCCCAAGTGGCCGCACAGGGTAAAAGCAGTCTCAAAGAATATTTAGGCAAGTATGGAGAACTGATAGAAATCAAGGCATAGGAGGCAAATCTCTGGACTATAAGTAGACTCCCTCCTGTAACATGTTCCTGGGTTGACCAGTCCTTGGGGCTATCTCACACCAGATCTTAAGATCTGCCGGAATGCCTGAGTTAGAGCATCCACACATAAGCCAAGAAGCAGCAGTGCCCAGCAGAACTCCCAGACTATCTTCCAGTGAGCTCAAGGGCCCATGTGGCCTCATGCCACTTTCAGTATGGTAGAAATGAAACCCTTGCTGCCTGGAGTGAGGTAGGAGCAGAGAACTCTCAGCAACTGAGATAGAGAGGCTGGGGCTAAAACTGAAAGAGGATGTCTTCCAGTCACAGGGCCTTTCAGAAAGTAAAGAACACCGAGCAGGAGTGGCTGTCACAACAAGCCTAGATGGATAGGCACCCCTTTCCTTTCGTCTGTTACACGATAGAGGGAAGGGATCATCTAAGGGTCACTGAGAGGTTACCAATAGATCAGCTTCCTTTCCAGGCTGCCTCTACCAGGTTGGTGGTCTCTCCCTCTTCACCAAATGAAGGTTTTCAGTGGTTTATTTTACATGGGTGACCACTGCTCTTTCACCTGCCTCTCCCCTCAATCCCATAATTGCCCTGGTCCCTGGACTTCTTGCCCCTTACAATATCTTCTTTTGTTCTTGAGGGGACCGAGTGCTTCACTCTCTCCTTCTATCCCACACTGCACATTGAGGCAGGGGGAAGGCACAAGTACAAGGTGACAGTGTGGGGGGCTCCATGCAAACGCAATGCCACCACCAAGAACCCAAAGCCCAGGCCCTGTGACAGACAGTCAGCAGCACCATAGTCACCCAGTGAAGGATGGGTCTAAAAAGTCCCCAGACCCCTTGCAGGCCTCGTCCATTCCCATCTCCCCACTTCCTGGTGCCCGGCATAAATTATGCTGAAGAAACTCAGCCAAGCGGTTGCTGAAGATCCTGGGAAGCACCCAAGAGGCTGTGTCTCCCAAAAACAGAAGGGAGAGGTTAGGTGTGGGAGTTGCATAGGAATGTGGTTTGCTGGCCTTACCTCCTTTCCAAAGCAGGTAGATGGGTACCACGTAGAGCATAACATGCTGAATGTAGTAAATCTCCAATTCAAAGGGGAGCTGTGAGGATAGGAGGGAGAGAAGTGTTTCAGAGCAGGAAGCATTCATTTCAATAGAGTCCAAAGTTGACCTCCCTTGCTGTTCAGGACCCATATTTTAGCAATCCCATGCATTTCACCAATTCACTTCTCTTTACAATTGCAGGAAAAAAAAAGAACAAAATGAATATTCTTCTGATCTAGATCAGGATCTTCCTAGATGTCTTTTATAGAGAAGGTACTTGTAAATGTTCCACTAAGAAAGTTTGGTTAAAAATTTAGGAGATGTGGTATATAATATATCCCCTTGGTGGTTTCCCATGTGTATTATTGGAATATGAAGGACCTGAGTGGTCCCTACAGACAAGAAATCTACTTGCCATTGTTTATCCAGTGTTCCCCAAACTTATTTAGCGAGTGACTCTTTTTTTTTTTTTTTTAGATGGAGTCTCGCTCTGTCGCCCAGGCTGGAGTGCAGTGGCGCAATCTCGGCTCACTGCAAGCTCCACCTCTCGGGTTCACGCCATTCTCCTGCCTCAGCCTCTCCGAGTAGCTGGGACTACAGGCGCCCGCCACCACGCCCAGCTAATTTTTTGTATTTTTAGTAGAGACGGGGTTTCACCGTGATCTCGATCTCCTGACCTCGTGATCCGCCCGCCTCGGCCTCCCAAAGTGCTGGGATTACAAGCATGAGCCACCGCGCCCGGCCAACAGTGACTCTTTTTTTAGTAACAGTTTGTATTCTGCAAAATATACTTTAAGAATCAAAACCTTATGTCACTTCCTGCTCCTGGAGACTAGATGGTAGACTATTTACAAGTTTATTTCTCATTTGACATGAAGAACATATGGAGTAGAATTATCCCCATATTCCAGATGAGAAAAAAAAAATGATTGCTAGGTCTCATAGGGTCTAGATCCAAGAATAAACTTTCCCCATTGGATATTTGGGTGTCAGCCCAGCATTAGCCCTACTTTTGAGTTTAGACCAAGCTTCTGGGCCAATTTTGGCATAGCTTACCAAAAAGAATGTCCTCACTTTCCCTACATCCAACGCACCCACTCACTCGCTCCTGTTTCCCATCTCTCTCAAAATGGAATCTCTGTATTCTCAAAGCAGAGCATGTTTTGACCTGCCATAGCAGCCCTGCTGTAGAGCTTCGCAGCAGGCAGAGAATGGAAACAGTTAGGTGGCTAACTCCATTGTGGGGAAAAAAGAACTTTGGCAGCTGACAAGAGGCCTAGCCTCTTGGGCTTACAGAATCCCTAACATACACACACACGTGTATACACACACACACACACACACACATACACACACACCAAAGGATGCCAGGACAGACAAAGGCACCCAGGGGAAAGGGTCAGTTGCCTCCCTGTTCCCCACAGGGCAAGCACATAACCAAGACTGTCTGCTAATGAGAGGAGGCAGTTATAGGCTCCCCAGGCACAGGAACCCAGTTCTGTCTTATGCCAAGGGCTGAAACCAAGAAGATGGCAGAGCTCCCAGAATGGGAGCTGGGACAACTGTGGAGGCTGGACACAGGCATTGGCTCTGGCTCTTAAAAATAAAAATCCATACAGAAAATAATTTCCCAGGGACCCACATGCTGCTCAACTATTACTTTACACTCACTGAGGGAAATGTAAAAACTGAGAAAAGGAGGTAAGATTGCAAGTATCACTGTAGACCCCAGCTGGAAAAGGTCATGAAATTGGACACTGGGCATTATCAGCACAAGGTAGCTATGGAGAGGCCTGAGAGATCTACACTGGACCCTCACAGTAATGTGGTCTGAGATCACTCTAGTATCTTAAATTTAAGTACTGCTTTATGCTTTTCAAATGATTTCACATCCACAATCTACTCAATGTCTGGAAATCCCCAGGAAGCAGCCAGGTGAAGTATTATCCTCAATTGACAGATGAGGAAACTGAGGTGCAAAAGGGTTATTAACTTCACTGAGGTCACCTGGAAAATAGGGAAGGAAGGAAAAAGTCCCAAGAAGGCTTAGCTCTCTGGGTGAAATCAGCACCTTCATGCACCTAAGGGACTTGACCTCTCCCTGAAATGGGCCTGGGAAGCCAGGCTGCTCTCCCCCACCAAGGAGCCGGGCCAAGGGCATGCAGCCACTAGTCCCAGGTGTGTCCTCAAGCAGTACTTCTGCCAACCTCTCAGACTCCAATTGCTGACCACCCACCTTGACTCACATTGCCCACCTGCCTCACCCTGCCTCCCAGCTCTCCTAGAAAGCAAAGTCTCCACCTGAATGTCCAGGCAGGCAGTTAAGCACTGCAGTTACAAGCTAGGACTTTGGAGTCTGTCAAAGCTGTGTTCTAGATTTGACTCTGCTGCTCGGTAGCTCCGTGGCCTTGGCCAAGGCCCTTAACCTCTCCACCTCCATTTTGACATCAGTAAAATGAAAGTAAGACTTCTAAGATTGTTGTATGATTTTTAAAATTTTTTAAATATAACAAAAACTCACATGGTACTTCTTTTATGCCATGAACTATGAAAATCACTTTGTAAACTGTTAATTTAAACAAATCCTCATAAGAACTGTATTGTTCCAATTATATCCATTTTAGAGATGGGACACTGAGGCACAGAAAAGTTAGATAACTTACTCAAGGATACATTCTCATTCGGTGACAGAGCCAGGATTCAAATCCAAGCAGTTTGGCTCTAGAATTTATAGTCTTAGCCAGCACACTCAGCTATCCTTTGCTCACTCGCTCCCTCCCACAGAAGTCTGACTCATAGGAGATGCTCTGTGGGGAGGAGCCACCCTTATGAATGGGAGTAGTCATAGCGGTATCAGCAACAGGACCAGGGGCAGGGCATGCACATGTCCTCACTCGTCCCTCCACATGGTCATTTAGCCCAGTCCCTTCCTGTTCAAATGATCCTCATTTTCATAGCATGCTCTGCCTACTGTCTGGTGCCCCAGCCACACATCACACAGTAGCCAAACTTGCCCTGCAACACAGGCCTCCCAGCTCCTGAGCCTCTTGTCACTGGCCCTTTGCATCTCTGCAGCCACCGTGGCTACAGACTTCAGATGGAATGGCCAAGAGACTGTCCCCACCAGCAGTTTCCTTCCTCTGATGGCTGCCTCACCCCTACTCTAAGATTTCTCTACTTCAGGGGGCCACAAAGAGTACTGAACTAGGTGCATATGCCACTGCAACCAAGGCCAGGGGGAGGGAAAGAGGAAATAGGTTAAGGAGGAAGTGTGGAAAAAGAAGGAGAGAAAGGGAAGAAGAAGATGTAAGAGAAAGGGGGTGAAGTAAGAAGAAACATAATGGCAAGAATAAGAGAGTTGAATGGGAGCCAAGAACTTACCACTTGTCATTTAATAGCAAATCATATTTAAGTACTTATATTATGTACCACATACTGTGTTAAATACTTCTATATGTTGATATGTTTTGGCTGTGACCCCACCCAAATCTTATCTTGAATTGTAGCTCCCATAATTCCCACGTGCTGTGGGAGGGACCCAGTGGGAGATAACTGAATCATGGGGGCATTTTCCTCCATACTGTTCTGGTGGTAGTGAATAAGTCTCATGAGATCTGATGGTTTTATAAGGGGTTTCCCCTTTCACTTGGCTCTCATTCTCTATTGCCTGCCACCATGTAAGACGTGCTTTTCACCTTCTGCCATGATTGTGAGGCCTCCCCAGCTACATGGAACTGTGAGTCCATTAAACCTCTTATTCTTTATAAGTTACCCAGTCTTGTGTATGTCTTTATCAGCAGCATGAAAACAGACTAATACACGTTATCTCATTTAATTATTACAACTTTCCTATGAAGTAGGGACTATGATCATGCGCATTTGACAGGAAACTAAGGCACAGAGAAATTAAATAACATCCAAAGAAACAGCAATAGGCACAGGGATGGGGGGAAAGGGCATTCAACAATGGAGGAAAAAGTTTTTGTTTTTAAAGAAATAGGGTCTCACTATGTCACCCAGGCTGCAGTACAGTGGCTATTCTCATGCACAATCATGGCATGCTACAGCCCTGAGCTCCTGGGCTCAAGCAATCCTCCTGCCTTAACCTCCCAAGTAGCTGGGACTATAGGCATGCACTATCATGCCCAGCTAAGACAGCTTTTTTTTTTTTTTTTTTTTTTGAGATGGAGTCTTTCTCTGTCCCCCAGGCTGGAGTGCAGTGGCGCGATCTTGGC
Source organism: Hylobates moloch (assembly GCF_009828535.3). Lineage (NCBI taxonomy): Eukaryota > Metazoa > Chordata > Mammalia > Primates > Hylobatidae > Hylobates > Hylobates moloch. The sequence continues at coordinate 91,998,154 of NW_026652282.1, read as the reverse complement.
TCACCGCAACCTCCACCTCCTGGGTTCACGCCATTCTTCTGCCTCAGCCTCCCGAGTAGCTGGGAGTACAGGCGCCCACCAACACGCCCAGCTAATTTTTGTTTGTATTTTTAGTAGAGACGGGGTTTCACCGTGTTAGCCAGGATGGTCTCGATCTCCTGACCTCGTGATCCGCCCGCCTCGGCCTCCCAAAGTGCTGGGATTACAGGCTTGAGCCACCGCGCCCGGCGCTAAGACAGTTCTTTACTGAGCACCGAGTCTGGGCTGAGTTCCAGGAACTTTCTCAGGGAGCCTCCCCTGACCCTCTTTTCCCCATTTTACAAGTAATATCTGTGAAATGTCATACTTCCCTAGAAAGAGTTCCACTTGGTTAATTCATTTCTACACACTAGAGAACTCATACCTGGAACTCCACTTTAACATACATAGCCTGGTTCTTTTTCAGCTGGAGGAATCCTGAGGTTATAGACAAACAGTCCTGCATCAGTGCAATTTAAAGTCAAAAGCAACAAAAATGCTTTAAGCAACACAGGTCATTAACTACCTTCTCACAAGTCAACATCCTTTTTAGAATCAAAAGACCAGAGTGGTAAAGTTCTCCAGGGCTCTAGAGTTTAGACTGCCTGACACATTAGGTGCATGGACTCTGTTCGTGGCAAGAATCTCAACCTCCTTCCTCCCACTCTACAACCCTGACAGCTACACCACTGTCCTCTGCCATGGAGACCACTGATCCCACCACGCCCCTACTTCCCTGTTTACATCAGTCACCTGAGCAGTCCCTTCACCTTCTTTCTTTAAGAAAAACTTAGTTCTCCCTCTCTGAAGACACTGTTATCCTGACAGCTCTCTCAAGTAGTGAGGGTTTTTCTTCTCATATAACCTTACACCACTGGGCCAAGGGAGTGCCTCTCTGTGCCTCACAGATGTTTCTAAATTGCTGTCTCTTCCAGACCATTCTCTCTGCCTCCTTGCTAATCACTCTGCTGATTTGAATCTCATGTCCTGAGACTACGGCACCCACTACTCCTTTTTGTTGCAGTGATTTACGGCCCCCTCCATGTATACCCTCCCTTCTTCAGTCCTTGAAGGTTTTGCCTTTCCCCTCCCTGTGACGCCTTTCCAACATTCCTTTGTCAAAATCCCTGCGGTATCAATATTTAGCAACACCCTGGCCTCTCAATGCCTTGCCCTCCATGCTCCTCAAGATCTCCTCTCCATTTTACCTCATACGTTTTTCACATGGTCACACCAGTTATTATTAATGGCTGTGATCTCTCCATAACCTCTGTCATGCACCCTACTCTTCAGCCACCACCTCGTGTCTGGCCAATTCACTCCCTCTAATATCCCTACTCTCACAATTTTCCCACTTCACCAGGACCTACAGTCTTGATCCTACCACCTTTTTACTGCCCCCTCACCAATCTCACGTCCTCACTTCTATGCTCACCAGCATTGAGTTCAAGACCCATCACTTCCTTCAGTACATTCCCAACTCTCCTGACACACTCTCTCCTTTTGTCCTACTTACCTCGCAATACCACATTCCTGGCTAAATCCAACTGTCTGACTTCACATCCCTAAACCCATGCAAGCAAACATGTCTGAAGAAAAATATAAAGCCATGCTATTAACCCTTTACATTCATGACAACAAACTTTGTGCCAGACTTTCATGTTGCTCTACAATCTCACTATATTCCCAAGACCATTTACTCTCCTCTCTCCCCGGCCACTATTTCACAACTTCTCCTGCTTTCCTCAGACCTTCCCCATCCTCCCTCTCAGCTGAGGAAATGGTTTCCTATTTCAGTGGGGTGAGGGGGCACAGAGAGCCATTGGAAGATAACATGCACAAGCTCCCACCTCCACATCTCCCTCCTCCCTGCACCCATCCCCACAGCTGCTTTTTCCTCTGCTACTATGCAGGAAGCACCTGTGCTACTGGCTAAGGCTAGTATCATCACTCCTGTACTAGATCCTATCCTTTCTCACCTACTCAAGAAGGTCATACCAGCAATTGTCTGTTTTTCTCACTGGATCATTGCTATCAGAAAATAAACATGCTAAAATACCTTTCATCTAAAGAAACAAAAGCTCTTGACATCACTTCCATTTGTGGTAGTAATGGAGCTTCCACCTCTATTTCTCTGCTTTCCTTTATACTTTATAGCAAAACTCCTCCAAAGATGTCTCTACTCATTGCCATCACTGCCTTTCCTCTGAAGTATTCTTCCATCCAATTCAATCACATTTTCATTCCTACCATTTCACTCAAATTGCTTTTGTTGAGGTTACCAATGACCTCCATGTTTCTAATTCCAGTAGGCAACACAAGGATGGAAGTTAGCCCACGTGGCATCTTTATGTGAAATAGGCGCTCCTTCTTCTGCCAAGGCTCAACCCCATGCCAGGGTGTCAGAGAGATTCTAGATACCACTCACTCCATTATGCAATTAACAACCTGCATAACTAAAGATACTAGTCCTGGTCTATTTTCAGGTCTCATCTTACTTGGTCCATCAACAGTATTTGATGCAGTTGATCATTCCCTCATCCTGAATAGACTTTCTGTGCTGGGATTCTCGCACACCACCCTCTGTTCTTTCTCTACCTCAATGGCGTTCCTTCTCAATCTCCTTTGCTGAATTTCCCTTATGCCCCTCATCTCTAAATACTACAGGGGCCAAGAACCAATTCCATGTCCCTCTTCTGTAGCTACTCCCACTCACTAGGTAATCTTATCCAGGTTCCTGGCTCTAGATACCATCTGTATACTGATGACTCCCAATCGGTATCCCCAGCCTGGAGTCAGGCTGCTGAGATTGAAATTCTGTCTCCATCATTTATTCTCTATACAACTTTGGGCAAATCATTTAATCTTGCTGAGCCTCAGTTGACTTATTCATAAATGGGAATAATAGTATCTACTTCATCCAGTTGTGGTGAAATAATACCTGTAGAATCTTTGGCCCAGTGCTGGCATATAGTAAGTACTCATTAAATGCTGGCTGTTATAATCACTATTCCCCTTTTCAACATCAATCCAGCCAGTAACTAGGAAAGCCAGAATTTCCACCCCAGGCAGTAAGACTTAATGCCAGATCTTTCTAGGTCGAAAGCTGGGGTTTCATTTCATCATTCTGCCTTAGCAAGAAGAGATGGTATCACCTGGGCCTGTCCCACAGTCCTAAGTCACACATTAGTATGTTTATCAGATGACTACCAGGGTAACTTTAGCTCCCCACATTAGTCCATTCATTTGGCCTATCTATAGGCCAGAGTTTCTCACTGGAAACCTCTTTATTTCTCAAAGGAAGGTCAACTCCACTCTCCTGTTCTTACCCAAAACAGTCCTATTCTCACTTTCATCCAGTTGACCAAAAACACCTATTAAGGCACGCCTAGGTGATAGGTAATGTGCTTGCCTCTTGCTATGTGGCAATAATGAAGACATCTTGCAGGGTAGGGACTTCTGCCCTACAACAGTTCATAGTCTAGTTGAGGAGGCTAACAGATAAGGTGAGAATATCAGTGCAGGAAAAGATCATGGGAGGCCCTGCAGATCATGCATTGGCTTTGGTTTGAATTTTCTAAGTGAGTGAGAGGCATGCATGATATATAGTTTTTCAGGGCTCCTTTTGGTGGTTGTGTGCAGGGTTTGCTACTTGAGGCAGAGGGACCAGTTAGGGGCTGGTGATAGCAATGCCTAAACAAAGGCAGACACAGTGAGAGAAGAGAGGATGGGCAGATTTGAGAGAAGGTAAGGAAGTTGAATTGCCAGGACTAATTAATTGACTGGACAGGGTATTGTGCAGAAGTAAGAGAAGAAAAGAAGTTGAAGATGACTCACAGGCTATGGCTTAGATGGATGGTGGGATGTTAGGGCTTCTCCCTATGTTGGGACCTACAGTCTAGGGTGCAGATTGGACGAGGTGAGGTACAAGAAAAGAAGCTGGGGCCATGCTGAATTTGTGATGCCAGTGTGACTGCCTGGGAGAGAAGCTCATAAATCGGTGGGAATGTAGGTGGGTGTGGATCTGAAGGGGGCTAGAGAGGATGAGAAGAATTGAAAGTAAGGCAAATCATATACATGTATAACTGTACATTATAAAATATGCACACCTAAATGTACATCAGAACACACAAACATGGAAATTTAAAAGGATGAAATTTTATTAGAATAGAAATCTAATATTTTCTTCACACACCCAATGGAACATCTCTTGCACCCCATTTGGTGGACCCCTGGTCCTCAGTAATCTTTTGAGAAGAGTAAATGCCTGGAGAGAGATGAAAACTATAACTAAAAGGTGGTATCAATATTGAGAAATAACTGTTAAGAACAGGAGAGATTCTGTATAGACTGTAGGAAGGAGCCAGTGGACAGGGAGATGCTGGAGAAGCATAAGGGGCAGGATCACTAGACAGAGAGAGGACTGGAAGCAGGTGAGAGGGAATAGGACCCAAAGCACAGACGGAAAGATTAGCTTTGGGATCCCAGGAGATGAGGAAGGAAGAACAGGCTGAAGTGAGAATAACTGCTTGAGGGAGGGCCGCACACTGCAAATTAAGGGAGCTCACACCATACCTCAGGTGACTTGGCCTTACCAGAAGAGTCCATGGCTAATGATTAGGTGCCAAGTAAGAATAGGTAGTTACAAAGACAGAACCCTGGTCTCAGCTCAGCCCTAGACTACAGACTCTCAGAGTAAATCAGGGAATCAAAAAAGATAATCCATCTCCTTTAGAGGGGAAGGGATGCAATCCACAGTTTACAACTGCCCTTGATAATGTTCCTGCCAACGAAGTTAGGTTTTGGAACACTTTATCTTCATTAACTGACCATAGACTTTAACTGTGGCTTACTGGGGCCACAAACTCCTTAGGACGAAATACCACTTGTGAGCGGAGCCACAAAAGGAATGCCACGACCTAAATGACCATCAATATGGGATTACTTTAAAAAAACCACGATGAATTCATGGTACAGAATACCACATTGCCATTAAAAACAACAAGGTGTCATTAAGGAAACATTCAAATCCAGAATGTGGGACATTCTACAAAATAACTCCCTAAATTTCAGTATCATAAATGAAGAAGGGGGTACTGTTCTTAGGTTAAAAAAATGAAAACCAGTAAAGAGATGGAACAACCAAAAGCAATACTTGAAACTTCACTAGATCCTGATTTTTTTAAAAAAGACATTCTTGGGACAATTAAGGAAATTTAAATGTAAGCTGATTAAATAAGGTAGATGGTATTATAGAAATGTTGATAATTTTCTTAAGTGTGGTAAGGTATTGTAGTTATACAAGAGAATGCCCTTAGTCTTAGGAGCTGCAGGCTGAAGTACTTAGACTGAAGTGTCAAGATGTCTGCAACTTTGAAATGATTCAGCAAATTTAGATAGAAAGTGAATATGGAGAAATGTTAGATATTGTTGAATTTAGCTGAAGGATGCACAGTCATTGTTCACTATGCTACTATTTCAACTTTTCAATATGTTTGAAAATTCGTATAGTAAAAACTTAGGAATTTTTAAATATTTAACTAAATTTAAATGATATAAGTATGAACTAATATGGTGAAACCCCAATATACAGTACATCAAAGAAGAAATAAGATACATTATTTCTGGAGAACAATTTGTCAATATCTATAAAAACTTTAAAATGTCCATTCAGTTTGACTCAGTAATTTCACTTCTAGGAATTTGTACTAACAGCAATACTTGCCCACATGCACAAAAATATATGCATAAAGATGTTCACTGCATCATTATTTATAATTACAAAAAAATTTGTAATTTAAAAAAGCAATCTAAATGACCATCATCGGTAAGACAGTCATCAAAAAACACTCTGGAAGATGTATTACTCCACCTTTTATTTATTTATTTTTTTGTTAAGGAGGTACAACCATTTCTAGGTAAAATAGAGCAAGTCTATATTGTATAAGGCATGATCCTTTTTTTTAGAAGAAAAGGAGTAAGTTTGTATATGTATTTTTGGGTGTATATAAAATAGATCTAAGATAGCACCCAGTTACTATTCCCCAAACTGGAGAAGGAAACAGGATTGAGGAAGAGAGACTGGGATAGGAAAGGGAAGATCTTGACTTTGGGCTCTGTATACTTGTATATATATATATTTTTATAACAAATGAATGTATTCATTTTTAATCATGTAGCTAAATTCTTTTAAAGGATGAAAAAAATCAAAAGATAAGTACACCAAACTGTTAACAGCAATTCTCTCTAGGGAGTAGGAGGTGGGAACTTTCATGTTATATTCTTTACATCTCTACGTTACAGGAATCCTTAACCAAGAGGATGCATTAAATTATTAATGATGATTAGTGTTAATTTGTTCTAGTTTTTAAGAATTCCCTCCTTTGGAGTAGCATAGCATGTTAAGAAAATAATGTGTAAAGGGAGCATCCATAGACCCCCAAATCCCTTGTTCTCATTGTATTTTTCCCTTGAGACCCTACTCCCACTACTCACCTCACTTCCAGTAAGGACAGATGCCCACAGCCCTGCCAGGCACATGCTATTCCATCTAATTTTCATCATCTGATGTGGAAAGGGCAGGGGGGCATAATTAAAGGGGGGGCAGCCACTGGTCCTTTTTTTTTTTTTTTTTTTTGAGACAGAGTCTCGCTCTGTTGTTCAGGCTAGAGTGCAGTGGTGTGATCTCGGCTTACTGCAACCTCTGCCTCCTGAGTTCAAGAGATTCTCCTGCCTCAGCCTCCCAAGCAGCTGGGACTACAGGCACAGGCCACTGTGCTTGGCTATTCTGTGTGTGTGTGTGTGTGTGTGTGTGTGTGTGTGTGTGTGTGTGTGTGTGTGTGTGTATTTTTAGTAGATACAGAGTTTTGCCATGTTGGCCAGACTTGTCTCGAACTCCTGGCCTCAAGTGATCGGCCTGCCTCTGCCTCCCAAAGTGCTGCGATTACAGGCGTGAGCCACTGTACCTGGCTGGTCCTTCCTTTTGGAGTCCAAACCCTATCAGGGCTACTCCTGACTTCCTCCTTAGTGCTTAGAGCCCTTGAGAGAGCAGGGGAACAGAGTTGTGGTCATCAGCTGCCTTCCCCCAGCCAGCTCCCTAATGTCAAATACTTTGAGCCCATAAAAGATGCTGTTTGTTCTGGTGGCACAGCCACTTGTGCAAGTGTATTTCCTGGTTTGAAAAATATAGCAACCCAGACCTGCCTGCCTCTTTCAGGAAAACCCATAGAACTTTACCAAGTGGCAATTTCGAGTCTGTATACCATTAGATACTCTACAAGAGCTCACTTAGCTGTTTCTTTTAACCAAGATGGAAATGAAACCTCCTCATTCTCCTCCTCCCACATCTAACTGACATAAGGAGCTGCTGCCTAACATCTTAAGAAACCACAAAGTACCATTTTTGAGTACTTGTTGCTGGTATCCAAAGTCATTTCTGAAAAGGCAGGGAAGGAAGCTCTGGTGTTTGGTCTGCCTAAGGATAGTAATAATAGCTCACATAATAGTGTTCCTAGGGGATATGTCATAACTAAGTCTGCTGCATTTTCTTGAGCTTTAATGATAAGGAGGAGGGTGAAGAGAATGATGGTCATAATGAATACTTACTGACTCTTATGGCCTGAATTGTGTCTCTCCCCAAATTCATACACTGAATTCCTCACCCTCAATACCTCAGTATGTGAATGTATTTGGAGATAGTGCCTTTAAAAAAGGTAATTGGGGTAAAATGAGGTCATATGGGTGGGTCCTAATCCAAAATGACCAGTGTCCTCATAAGAAGAGATTACAGGCCGGGGCGCGGTGGCTCATGCCTGTAATCCCAGCACTTTGGGAGGCTGAGGCGTGTGGATCACCTGAGGTCAGGAGTTCAAGACCAGGCTGGCCAATATGGTGAAACCCTGTCTCTACTAAAAATACAAAAATTAGCCAGGTGTGGTGGCAGGTGCCTGCAATCTCAGCTACTCGGGAGGCTGAGGCAGGAGAATTGCTTGAACCTGGGAGGTGGAGGTTGCTGTGCGCTAAGATCGTGCCATTGCACTCCAGCCTGAGCGACAGAGCAAGACTACAGCTTAAAAGAAAAAAAAAATAAAGAAGAGATTACAACACAGACAGACACAGAGGAAAAACCCTACAAAGACATTGGGAGAATATAGCCACTGACCAGTGGAAAAGAGAGGCCCTGAGAAGAAACCAACCCTGCCAACACCTTGACTTTAGAATTCTAGCCTCCAGAACTGTGAGGAAATAAATTTCTGTTTTTAAGCCACCCAGTCTGTGATATTTGTTATAGCAGCCCTAACAAACCAATACACGGACCAACAATATGCTATGAGCAAGGTCTTGTTCTAAGCACTGTATAACTATTAACTCCTTTTATCTTCATAACACCCTTATGTGGTAGCTCCTATGCTTATTTCCCAATTTGAAGATGAGAAAACTGAGGAACAGAGGAATTTTTCATGATAGTAAAATACTGGAAATGACCAAAAACCCATCCCAAGGAGACTGGAGAAACATATTGTGGTATATTAACATGATGAAATGTTATGCCACAGTGAAATTGTAACTACAGTTATACTCAGTGGCAGGAATGAATCATACTAATATAATGATGAGTAAAACAAGCAAGTACCAGAAAACTACCTAAAACATAATACTCTTTCTATGAGGGCCAGAAAAACAACCAAGTAATTTTATTTAGGAAGATATATCTACATGTATGTATCTATATGTCCGTATCTATATCAATATGAATATAAATATCTCTGTGCATATGAGAGAGACAAAACTTCAAAAAGAGCAAAAGAATAACAACCAAAATTCAGGCCAGCGATTCCTTCAGGGTGGAGAGGGAGGTAGAGAGCGGGATTGGGGGAGCGGCACACAGGCAGACTGAGTTCTCATCAATGTGGCTAATTCTTAGATTGGGCTCACAGTTGTCATATTATCCATAAAAAAGTAAATGCACACATAAATAAAATTAAAGCAGGCTATACATGGACGAATGGTGCAGCATGAAATGAGTCAAGGATTAGAAATATGATTACTCCAATTATGTGTATCCAAGGTCCATTTTAAAAGAAAAAGGGATAGGGTTTCAGTAAAATAATTTGCCTATGGTCCCAGGTTTATTAAGTGGCTCAGCCGGCATTTGAACCCAGGGAACCTGGCTCAAGAACCCATCATCTTAACCATTATTGTCTGTTCCATACTTCAGGCTGCTCCCTGATGGAAAAGAAATAGAGTCTACTATGAAAATGGAAGGTCTTACGCTACCTAGCTGCCATAATATAGGTACTACCTAGCCATCAAAGTGGACCCAGGGAGCTCCAAATTCACAAAATGCAAATTTATTTATCACTTCTTCAAACTGAGACAAAGGTTGAATTTCATACAGAAGAAAGAAAGACGTTTTGAGTATACAAGATGGTGTTTCAGGACTTCGAAGTCCAGCCCTGAACACATTATTTGACTTTTTACTCAATAAGGGAAAGTTAGTATTTGTACAGATCTTTCCACAGAACTCAGAGGAAAGTCTAATTAATCAGATAGATGGTTCAAAAGCCTACCGAGGAACCAGGGCAGCTGCAAGTCAAAAGAAAATCGGCTTGTATGGGAAGGCCAAACTGTGCCTGCAGACTGACTTGCCCAGGCCTAACAATTCCTGCTTAGGTAGTGGAACAAGGGGATCAACGAGGCCCCTTTCCACCAATGACAGGACCAACACATCATTTTCCTCTACCCTGGGTTACAGATTCCACCTAGAAAATTTAGGCCATGTAGAGCGGTAGGTATGAGAGGAAAGGTACTAAACTCCCAGTTCTTCGTCCGCACAGGTAGTCTGTGTTACCCTCCACCCATATTGTAATGTCTTTAAAAGACTTGAGCATCAGATGGCATGATTGATATAAAAGCCAACCCTCCACTAGCACTAGAGCAAAGGCAAGCAGGAAAGCATCTGGATTTGGCTTTCAAGCCAGTCAAAACAGCTCAAGGGCACTCAGCCTAACCCCCCACCCCACCATCTGCCAAGAAGGGAATCTGGTTAATCTACTCCCTGGGGGTCATTGCTTAAAGGCAACCAGTGGGCCTGGCAGTCATTTGTGAGGCAGGCTTCCCTGGCCTGTTACTTCCAACATCTCCCCCTAACAATCCCCATGACCTCTGCTTTAAGTTGGAGCCAGGTTCATAAATCCCTAAATCAAGGGAAAGCAAATGTCACATATCCCCTGGAGGCCACCAGAGATGGATGGGATTTGACCACCTCCTGACATGAGTACACTCTGGTCACTTCTTTTTATTTCTTTCTTTCTTCTCTTCTGTTTAACTCTCCAATTCTCTATTTCTTCTCAGGCTCCAAGCCTGCTCCCAGATTTTCCATCAGCACTGAAGGATGGTAAACTTAAATCTGCAGCAGTTCCTGGCTAACCCAACACACAGAGAATGTGTAGAATCTTTATTTTCATCACAGAGTTTCAGAGAAAGAAATTTCTTTGGACCAACTGGGATGGGGCCCAGCATCCTGTATTTTAATATATTTCCCTAAAAAAAAATGTGGATACCGAGGTATTCAATCCATACCTGGAGAAATACTCCAGTAGGGCAGGCTCCAAAATCCTAAGGGGTAGGTGTGAAAACTCAGAATATTTTCATATAGAAATGACAGATAACTCCCAGGAGAATGTATTTTTTATGATGTGACTGGTGTTCAAAACAACAAAGGAGATAATAATAATAGAAATAATAAGTAATAATTGTTAGTACACGGCACTTCTCTGCCAGGCATTGTCTTAATACTTGGTATGTAGTAGCTAATTCTTACAACAACTCTATAGGTAGAACCTAAGAAAACTGAGACACAAAGAGGTTAAGTAACTGACCCAATGTAACTTACAGAGCCAGGATGAAAATGGGCAGTCTGACTTCAGAGTCCATGTTCTTAATCACCGACTTATACTACCTACATGTGCCTTGAGGCCCTTTATGGAAGAGAGGGGACTCTTGACTTAGAAACTTGACATACAAATGACCCAAACACATGATGGTTTGACCTCCTGCTATTGAGATATTCTTTCTCCTCCACACCTGTGAGCATGGATCTGGAATATTCTAATTAAATTGCCATGCGAACTGATCAGCATTGGAATCTGCCTCCAATGACCTCCGAGATACTCATTCATTCAGTATTTATTGAGCATCTACTATGCGCCAACTGTTATAAACAAGATACAAATGGCCTCTGCCTTTATGTACCTTACAGTCTTACAACCACATCATTCTAAATGCTAATTTCTAGGGCTTAAAAGGGTTTGGAAATGAAAATATGGTTTAAATCAGTGTTCCAAGGGCTTAAGGCCACTACTGCCAATGTTCTGTTAGCTACATGAGAAGCTACATGGGCTTCCTGATATTTCATAGAACTTAGCACAATACTAGACACATAGTAGGTATTTATCAACTTATTTAGAGATATTTCAGGAGAGCACTGACAACCAAGGAATAGAATTAGAATGTCCTCCTGGTTGCTCCTGGAAGTAAGGACACAGCCATAAAAGGGTTGGAAAACAAGACCCAGATGTTCATTTCTGAGCATATAAAAGGCCAGTTCTTAAACAAATCTACCAGTGAAAACATCCAAAAGTCCTGGATAAAATATTTAAAAAAAATTTTTTTTTTCAATCTATGAACTGTCAAATACACAAGGAATTTTCTAGCCAGAAAAAAAGTGAAAGTGGGAACTCAGAGACATAAGTGGGATACTGCATCCAATTTTCACCCAAAGTAGATTTGCTAAGCCAGCTGAACTTGAGCTTTGATTTCTCATAGCTTCACGGGGCAAAAGGGATGGGGGACAAAGGTCAAGATGTCCCAAAGAGTCTGATAGGAGATAACTCTCATAAAGCTGGGACCCCAAAAAGCTACACTTCAGTGTAAACGTGTACTAGAAATACAAATTACTCCTGCCCCCTAGGATGATAAGGAAAATCTACTCTCAATCTTTACACTGAGTTGGAGTAGCAGGGAAAGGAACTAGGTTATCTCCAATAAAAACTTGGAACTGCAAGCCAGCCATCATGTGTATTTGAAAAGTGAATGTATACTACTTGGGTAATCCAAAAACCTGAGATCAAGAATTTCATTTAGCATGATTCCAGACTGGCAGCTCTCAGGCGCCTAGCAAGAATGAAGACAGATCCTTTCTAGAGGAAACCAGGAGTCAAAAATTTCCCATAAATAAAATCCCAAGGAAAATAAGCAACTTACAGTAAAGCAACAAAAATAATAATATTTAAAACAAAGAAAACTTAAATACACAAGGAAACAAGCCAGGAATCCTGAAAACAGAAATTTAAAGACTGCAGATAATAAAATTATTACCTACAGACTGTTTTGTATGTTTGAAAAAAATTAAAAATATAATAATTGAAATAAAAACTCAATGGATAGAACTAAAGAGATAAATAATAAACTGGAATACACAGCTGAAGAAATTAGCCAAAGTGCAATACAGTAAGACAAATTAGAAAATATCAAAGAAAGATTAAGAGATAAGAAGACACAGTAAGATGGACTAACATATCTCTAAAATGTGGTCCCAGAAGAAGAGAATGGAACAGAGGCAGAGTTTGAAGTTATAACAGCTGAAAATGTTCCAAAACCTGATGAATGATATATACCCACACACAAGAAGCCCAAAGACTCCCAAACAGACTAAGAAAGAACAAATCAATACTGAAACATATAGCAAAATTGCAGAACACCAAACAAAAAGAAAAAAAAAAAAACCTCAAAAGTGACCTGAAAAGATTACTTTCAAAGGAGTAAAAAGGCTCACCACTGACTTTTCAAAGCAACAACAGAGGATAAAATATAGTAACATTTTATCTGTACTATGAATGAACCTGCCCTGAAATGTGGCATCCAAGTGGACACACAGTAGTCACATCTGTGCTGAGAAGTAGGCTCTTTTGTGTGTAGGCTGAAATGTTGAAGGAGCAGAGGCTCAAGCCCCACCCAAACCCCTTCATTAACAGAGTCCCCGGGGGCTGGGGGAACGATCCTATGCAAGGCCTGCAACCTCCAAATAAAAGCAATCTTTTGAAGAGGCATTCTCCCTTTGGTCACCAAAGTATTATTCAAATTAGTTGAGACTTATAGGTCTTAGGTTCTAAAGAAAAATAAGTGCTTTTATTACTTAGGGATTATCTGAATTTTTGCATCCATGCCAGTCTGAATTCTTAACACCATAATGGGTTTTTAGGAACATATGTTTAGTGGACCAATGGGTAACTTGTGCATGCAGGGCCCAGCCCATGCACACCTGGCTGCTTTTAATAAGGACCATGAGTGCACCTAGCATGCTCTATCATACGCAGGGTCCCTGGCCCTCTTTCAATGGCAGCTTGCTGATACAGGACACGTATTTGTGCTGTGGTTATTTTAGTTATTGGAAGGAGGTGATGGGAATCCTGTCTCTCCCCTGATCAGAGAAGGTGGAGCTCCCCCAATTCTGGCTAGAGTGTGGGGACCCTAGCTCTTCCTCTACCTGGACTACTTGCTGTTCCTTTCCCCCTCCTACACTGTGGGGCAGAGTTAGTGAAATTAAAACATGTCTGTATATCTCAACTAAGGGCCCACTCAGTTAAAGGAAAAAGAATCTTCTCTCACTTCCATCTTCGGAAGCAGGAGTTGAGTTGTGGTTGTTTTATTTTGTTTTGTTCTGTTTTGTTTGAGACGGAGTTTTGCTCTTGTTGCCCAGGCTGGAGTGCAATGGTGCGATCTTGGCTCACCACAACCTCCGCCTCCCAGGTTCAAGAGATTCTCCTGCCTCAGCCTCCTGAGTAGCTGGGATTACAGGCATGCGCCACCATGCCCGGCTAATTTTTGTATTTTTAGTACAGACGGGGTTTCTCCATGTTGGTCAGGCTGGTCTCGAACTCCCAACCTCAGGTGATCTGCCCGCCTCAGCCTCTCAAAGTGCTGGGATTACAGGCATGAGCCACCACACCTGGCCAGGAGCGACCCTTTAACCACACTAAAACACCTTGCTAGGACGAGACTCTGGATGGTACTTCCTCAGGACAGCTCTCACCATGCATCTGCCAACAGCACCCCCTGGTCCCTGCTCCATATGGAGAGCTGCCATTCCCTTGCTCAAAACTGGAAACAGAAGGCACTTTTGGCCCAAGTTACAATTGACCTCTGGCCTAGTTTGGAGACCAAGACACAGTTATGTACAGTGCATGTGGCATAAGGCACAAATGGGAGTTGCTCAACTCTTTCAGCACCACCTAGATGACCTACAAATTGACCTTCTCTTCAATCAGTCATATATTGAACACCTACTCCATGAAGAACCTTATGTTCTTCCCACCAACACACACACACCACACACCACACACACACACACACACAGAGAGAGAGAGAGAGAGAGAGAGAGAGAGAGAGAGAGAGGAGTGGCCCAGCCAGGAAATAAACCTAGAAAATAGGTTTATTTTCTAGAAAATCCCTGAGCCCATCCTCAACAACTACACTAAGGTGAGATTTGCTGGTTGCAAAGTCCCATCCACACGTAAGGAATTCTTATTAGAAAAGGTTGAAAAGATAGGAAACACATGTAAAATCTAAACTATAAACTGTAAGGGCTAAAAGACAGACAGAAGCAGGAGATCGCTAAAGCCCTCTTCATGGATTCCTATGTTTCCATTGTTTGTGCTCCACTGTGGGCCTCAAGAAAATAGAAGTGGAGAGCAGGCATTGATGTCCCCTTAGAAAAGAATCCTGAAAGGCAGTAGGCTATGGATAAGTCTCTTTCCCAGCCAAAGCAAAGCACAAACTCTCCAAATCACTGCTAAAGCCAACAGTCTGTAACTGTCCCAGAGCAGGAGATGCTGTGAGTCCAGAGTTGGGTGTTCCTCCTGCTTTAAGACTTACTGCCTTTGGTGGCGGGAAGAGATATGCTCTGGATCAGCAGAAGAGGGGAGACAGGATTCCCTTGTCCTTCTGTCAGCCCTATCTGTCCCCAGAGGGCAGCTATAGGATGACTCCCAGAGGGCAACCTGTGAGCCAGGCCAGCAGCAGAGATGAACCAGACAGCTTCTGGAAGATTTGTTCTCATCTCGTCCTCTCCATCCACCAACCAAATAGCCATTTCTAAGTTATTGCCTTCTTAGAAAAACACACTCCTGGTCTAGATGAGCATGTTCAGCTTCACTAGAAGCCCCCGGCCCTGCCATTTGAGCCAACATAATTTACAATTCCCAGAAATGCCTGAGAAGCAGTGTATGCGCTTCTGCTGCCAAGCCTGGCCGGTTTTACAGATTTTCATTTAGCAGGTGTCTGTTGCTAAATCAGTAGCAGCTGCTAATTGCTTTTCCTCTCTCAAACCCTCAGACAGAATGAAACATCTGGTGTTCTCTCACTTCAGGTTAAAATCAGGTACCTTATCACGTCTCCTTTGGGTTCCATTTTTATTAAAAAGCTTTCAGCTGATGCCTGAAACTGGCAGCAGAGAGCAAGACCATTCCTGAACAAGGGGAACGTTTCTAACACGATGTAGTGAGCCTGCCTCATGCCTCCAAACTCCATGCACAGAAACAGAGTCGCTCAGACCATTTCCCACAAGGTAGGCCCATGAGCCCAGGGAACCTGAGACTTCATCTCCTAAGCCAGGACTCTGGGGGCCCCCAGCCCTCTGATTGCAGTGCCCCTTCTTGCCCAGAATACTTTCTAGTATTTGCAACCCCTACCCGAGCCAGTTCTCCTCTCTCCTCCAGGGGAATTGCAGGGGGAATAAACTACATACAGTGGAGGAAAATTACCAGGACGCCATCATCTCCAGCTCCACTTCCCAATTCATACCAGTGCTCTCTTTTCAGCCACTTTGGAAGTTTTTTTGTTCTGTTTTTGTCGTTATTCCTCCCCGCAACAATCATTTTGCTGGACTCCAAATCTGCCTCTTGATTCTAAGTCAAAGCCATTCTCAAAAGCACCTTAATAGCAACTCAAATATTTCCTATTATTATTAATAAATAATCTTAGCTAACCTTTATTGAGCACTTACTACTTTGTATCAGGCATTGTGGTAAGCACTTTACATGCATTACCTTATTAAAGATTCAGGAATTGTTACGACCGTCCTCATTTTACAATGTAAAACAGGCTCTGAGACAGGCTATTGATGCTGTAGAAGGAAGACTGGAACAGTGATTTGGCTAGATTAAAAGCCTGGGCTCTGCTGACTAGGTATCTTTGATGATATTAAGGAATTATTGCTAGTTATTATAGGTATGATAATGGTATTGTAATGTTTATTTTTTACTGTGTCCTTACATTTTAGAGATGCTTAATGAAATACAGTTAAAATTACATGAGACTTTCTTCCAAATAATCCAGGGATAGGTGTTTGTGTTGGGGGTGGAATGGATTTGTGGTGGAGTGAGGCGCATTGTTAAAAAAAAAAAGATGGGCTATGTGGTGACAATCATTGAAACTGGGTGACAGATGCATTAGGGAACATTTTTTCTACTTTTGTGTATGCTTTCAATTTTCTACAATATAAAATTATATACATACACTCCTGTTCTTATCCACTACATCATAGGACCTCCTGGCTTACAAAGTTTTTCCACCCCAAACTTCTTTCCTGCATTAGCTCCTCTGGCCTGATCCTACCACCAAAGCTTCCTCAACTGGCACCCATGCAGTACTAGGATCGAGAAGTGATCACTCTTTCCTTGGGCTTTCTAAAGAAACCCTCAGTTTGCCCTAAAGTCTCAGTTCACTCCACTCAAGGTCCTAGGCATGTGGGACCTAAGGGGAGCTTGGCAGGCCACCTGTTGAGGTAAGAGATGGGCCTCAGGAGGAGCTCTGCCTACCCCCCGATTCTTTTTACACAATAGAAAACCGCATTCATCTTGCCAGTTGGCAGGCAACAAAGGATTATTTCATTGAATCCTCATAATAACTATGATGTACCTCTCTCCCTCCCTCCCTGCTTCCCTCTTTCCCTCCAGCCAGCTTGCCTTCCTGCCTGCCTGCCTTCCTTCCTTCCTTCCTTCCTTCCATTTCTTATTACAGGTTCTCACCCACGCTGGAGTGTATGGCATGATCATGGCTCATGGTAACCTTGAACTGTTAGGCTCAAGTGATCCTCCTGCCTCAGCCTCCCAAGTAGGTGAGACTACAGACACATACCACCACGCCTGGCTAATTTTTTAAAAAAAATTTTGGTACAGGCCAGTCTCACTGTTGGCCAGTCTGGTCTCAAACTCCTGGGCTCAAGTGACCCTCCCACATCAGCCTTCTGACTAGCTGGGACTACAGGCACATGCCACCATGCCTGGCTAATTATTTTATTTTTTGTACAGACAAGGTCTCACTTTGTTGCCCAGGCTGGTCTCAACACTTCGGCTCAAGTGATCCTTCCTCCTGAGCCTCCTAAAGTGTTGCAGTTATAGGTGTGAGCCACCAGGCCCAGCCAGTGATAGAGGTAATATTTCTGTTTTATAGATGAGGCGATTGAGCAAAGTTCAGTTGCTAAATAACCCTGAAGTCTCGTGTTCAGAGTGTCCATTAACCAAAGGCATCTCATTCAGTACTTATGCAACAGGGGAGGTGGAAAGAGCACTGATGTGGAAGTCAGAAGACCTGGGTGCTGATCCAAGATCTGCCAATCACTGGCTATGTGGCCTCAGGCTAGTCAATCCCCCTGGGCCTTATCATCTGAACACTATATTGCTCATTTTGCTTTCTTTCAACTTTGCTTTCCAGCCCTTTTCAACATTCACGCACACACACACTAATCCCCAGAAGATCTTGTTACAATGCACACTCAGTTTCAAAGCTACAGCAATCAAGACAGTGTGGTGCTGGCATATGGATAGACATATAGACAAATGAGATAGAACTGAGGGTCTAAAAATAAACCTTCACATTTATTTTTCATTGATTTTTAAAAAGGATACCAAGATATTTCAATGGGGATGGATAGAAGAGTCTTTTCAACAAATGGTGCTGGGACAACTGGATATCCACATGAAAAAAATGAATTTGGGCCCCTTCCTCACACTACACATAAAGATTAACTCAAAATGGATCATAGACCTAAACGTAAGAGCCAACACTATGAAACTCTTAGAGGAAAACAGTCATATATCTTCATGATCTTGGACTAGGCAACAGTTTCTTAGATGTGATACCAAAAGCACAAGCAGCCAAATCAAAAATAGAGAAATTAGACTTTATCAAAAGTAAAATATTTTGTGCCTCAAAGGATACAATCAAGCAAATGCCATGACAACCCACAGAATGGGAGAAAATACTTCAAATTACATATCAGATAAGAGTCTAATATCCAGAAAGAACACTTATAACTGAACAATGAAAACAACCCAATTAAAACTTGGGAAAGGATCCGAAAAGATATTTCTCCAAAAAGACATGCAAATAGCTAGTAAGTACATGAAAAAGTGTTCAACATCATTAGTTATCAGAGAAATAGCATTCAAAAATCCAAAATCTGAAATGTTCCTGAATACAAAACTTTTTGAGTACTGAAGTGATGCTCAAAAGAATGCTCATTCAAGCACTTCAGATTTTCAGACTAGGGATGCTCGACTGGTAAGTACAAAGTGCAGCATTCCAAAATCTGAAACACTTTGAGTTCTAAGCATTTTGGATAACGGATACTCAACCTCTACCACATCACACCCTCTAGAACGGCTATAATAAAAAAGACACAATAACAAGTGGTAGTGAGGATGTTGAGAACTTGGAATGCTCATACATTGCTGGTGGACATATAAAATGGTATAGCCACTTTGGAAAATAGTCTGGCAGTTACTCTGAAGGTTAAACACTGAGTTATCATTTGACCCAGCAATTCTACTTCTAGGTACATACTCCAAAGCAGACAAACAGATAGCTTTATACAAATGTTCATAGCAGCATATTAACAATAGCCAAAAGGTAGAACCAACCCAAATGTACACTAACCGACGAATGGCTAAACAAAATGTGATATATAATACAAAGGAATATTATTCAGCTATAAAAAGGAATGAAGTACTGATACATGCAACAACATGGATGAACCCTGAAAACATTCTGCTGAGTGAAAGAAGCCAGTCACAAAATGCCATATTGTATGGTTACATTTACATGAAATGTCCAGAATAGGCAAATCCATACAGACAGAAAGTAGATTAGTGGTTTCCTGGGTCCAGAACAAGGAAAGAAGGAATGGGGATGATGCTAATGTTTATGCAGTTTCTTTTCGGGGTGATGAAAGTGTTCTAAAATTAGACTGTGGTGCTAATTGAACAACTGTGAATATATTAAAAACCACTGAATTGTATATTTGAAAAGGATAAACTTTTCATTTGTAAATTATATCTCAATTAAACCCCCTTTACAAAAAATTGTGACTGAAGTCAAAGAGAGAACAAGGCAAGTGCTCATTTGTGTAGTGCTTTTAACTTTCCAAAGCTCTTTGTTATCTTTTCATTGTTATCTTTTGTTATCTCTGTTATCTTTTCTTTATAACTTATCTGAAAGATAGAGAGGGTAAATTTTACAAATCCCATTTGAAAAATGTGGAAACTGATGCTTAATATGGTGAAATTAAATCCTTCAAAGCCCCAAGCTCCAGCCAGTGGCAGGGCAGAACTAGAACAAGGTGTACAGCAGAGCTGCCCTGGTTGCACACATTGGAATTGCCTGGAGTGCTTTTAAAAAATGAGTATGTGCAGAAAGATAAGTACCACATGTTCTCACTTATATGTGGGAGCTAACAAAGTTAATGTCATAGAAAGGGAGAGTAGAATGGTGGTTACTAGAGGCTGGGGAGGGTGGAGATAGGGAGGTTGGTTAACAGACACAAAATTATAGCTAGATCGAAGGAATAAGTTATAACGTCCTATAGCCATGTAGGGTGGCTATAGTTAACAATAATGTATTGTATATTTTCCAATAGCTAGAAGAGAGGATTTAAATGTTCCCAACACAAAGAAATGATAAATGCTTGAGGTGACAGATATGCTAACAAGATTGATTTGATCTTTGCACACTGTCTGTATCTAAATATCACAATGTACCTCCAAAATATGTGCAATTATTAGGTGCCAAAAATAAAATAATATAAAATTTTTAAATGAGTGTGTTTTGAAAGTGGCTCTGGGGATACTAACTGTGCAGCCAGCATTGAGAACCACTGATCCACAGACTAAGGAGTGGAAGCACTCACTAGATAAGGCTTCTATTGCATAAAGAAACACTGCTTGAAGTAGTGGCTCAAGGTGGAGAGAGAAGACATTGGGTAAGACTGCCAGAGACTGTTCCTTCTAATGTGATTTTAGGAAGACAGGGCCAAGGCAAACAACGGCCAAGGCAAACTAGTAAGTGGAGGCAAACAGGCTGCTGTCTGGCACTCACTGCTGCCACTCCCTAAATGGGCTGAAAGGCTTGAGCCTACTGACAAACCTAAAAGGTCTGGACATTTTATTTGAAAACCCAAAAAGGAGTGGGCCCAATTACCTGTCAGAAGGGAGAAAAGCAGATTGGCCAGTTCCCTAATCAAAGAGGCTGTCACTGAAACAAATGTGAAAAACAAAGGCAGTGTTGGTCAATGTGGATAGGAAAGCCTGCCTGGGAATTTTAATCTCACTCAGCAAGGCTAATGCAGAAACAAAGCCCCCTTCACATTACCATTACTGAAAAGCTCAGGGAGCTGGGGTCAAAGCTCTAAAGACTAACATCAACAACAGCATGCACCTCCTCAGTGTTTAGGATAACAGTAGTAATAGTAGTAAAAACAACAGCATCTGACATTTATTGGTTATTTCCTATGCGCCAGGCCCTGGGCTAAGTGCTTACCACACATCATCTCCATTCAACCAAGCACCATTTTACAGATAAGAAAATGAGGTCAGCAAGGTTAGGTATCTTACCCAAGGTCACACAGCTACAGGTAGAAGAGCCAGCCATAAAACCATGGACCAGCTGGTTCAAGGATTGGTACTTTTGACCACTACACTATAAACTCTTAACATCTATACAGAGACAAAAAGACTTCCAGAATATATAACAAACAATGTTAATAGTTGTTTCTGCTCAATGATTTGTTTTATTCTATTTTTCCCTCCCCTCCCCTCCCTTCCTTCCTTTCTTTAAGAAATGTGGTCTCGCTATGTTGCCCAGGCTTGTGTCAAACTCCTGTGCTTAAGTGATCCTCCTGCCTTGCCCTCCCAAAGTGCTGGGATTACAGGTGGGCGCCACTGCACCTGGCCTCCATTTTTTTCTATTTTAAACATATATTACTTCTGTAAAGAAATGATACATAAATGTATAAAGACAAAAGGCACAAAGCCTCCTCCTTTTTTTTTTCAGTGTCCAGAAAAATAATCACCTTTGCATTGGTGATGATTTTTGAAAAATTTATACTTTTCTATATTTCACAAATTTTCAACAGTAAATATGTCTTTTGTTGTAATCAAGAAAATGGCATTATTTTAGGTGGTTGAAAAAAAAATAATTCTCCTGGAAAAAAAATACTATCTATCACCCCTTTGTCTTCGCACCCAAGATCCCAGGACATATGTGAGAGGGATCCCCAGAATTTCCCTAAGCAACATAGAGGTTCAGGTTGGCTGATGAGTTCATTTATTCTATCTATAGATATCTACCATGTGCTAAGTACAAGGCTATGTAGGGGCAGCCACAAAAGACACTTGTCCTCAGCTCCAATGGGGCTTTCTACAAGTCAATTCACAATGAATCAAATGTTGCCATTTTTGAAGTTTGAAGTATTTATTATTGATCTCTATCCATGCTCTACAATCTACTGCTTGGTTCTTCAGACTTTGACTCCATTACGCATTTTGCCTCATAAAGTGAGGTGGTACTTTGGCAAAGGTTGGAAAGGACACTAGCCCCATGTGTGTGTACTGAAATGATGTGTACTTGAACATTTGGAATTTGGTGTCCAGCGATAATCCACTTGCACATGCACTCTGTGGAAACTATGGTCTTCAGAACTCGGGAATAATGAGAATGGCAAAGCAGAAAAGAGTCCTGGATTTGAAGTAAACAAACGGGAATTCTAAGTCTGTACTTCAACTTACCATTATCTAACAGTGGACCCTGGAACAAATCTCTCTGTGTCTATTTTTTGTGTAACATGAGGGGTTTGAAGTAGTTCAGTGGTCCCCAATATTTTTATCCTATTAAACTGCTCACTTGAAAGAAAAAAGACACTGTCCTTACCCACAGAGAATAGGCGGAATATATGAATATATAGTCCAACCAAACTATGGATGAAATGAGTTATGTCCATGCCTGAAGAGATTACTGATTATCTAGTGTTTAAGTTAAACAAAGAAATATACTGGGCCTGTAATCACAGCACTTTGGGAGGCCAAGGCAAGTGGATCATTCGAGGTCAGGAGTTCAAGATCAGCTTGGCCAACATGGTGAGACCCTGCCTCTGCTAAAAATACAAAAATTAGCCGGGTGTGGTGGTGTATGCCTGTGATCCCAGCTACTTGGGAGGCTGAGGCAGAAGAATCACCTGAACCTGAGAGGCAAAGGCTGCAGTGAGCCAAGATCACACCACTGCACTCCAGCCTGGGTGGCAGAATGAGACTTCAAAAAAAAAGAGAAAGAAATATACTGGAGTAGTATTTGTAGAATTCCAAGTGTGTAAGAAGCTGGAACCCAAATAAACCAACAATCCTAGAAATACGAAAATCTTTAATCTCCATGTACAAGCAAAGGATAAGTGTAAAAAGATACTTTTAACACAATTTACCCTTGAGGCAACAGGACTAAAAGCTGGTAAAATGATTAGCTTTTTCTTTATAGTCCTCTGAGTTACTTTTCAATGACCATGTATTATTTTTTTTCCTAGAACTTATCTGAAATAATTCACTATATTTCACATATCTCATTTTTAAAAAAATCTTTTTCCTTTTATTGATACATAATATTTTACAGATTTATGGAGTGCATGTGAGTATTTTTTGCATGCATAGAATGTGCAATGATCAAGTCAGGGTATTTGGGGTATCTATCCCCTTGAGTATTTATCATTTCTATGTGTTAGAAACATTTCAAGTCCTCTCTTCTAGCTACTTTGAAATATACAATATATTATTGCTACTATAGTCATGAGCATCTATTATTTCTGTAACAAAAAAATCCTAAAAGTAAAATTAAGCCCCCAAATTGCTAATCGATACTGTATAAAATTTACCAAAAGGCGGTCATATGGCTGACTACTTAAAAATCAATCTAAATAATTAGGAAAGAAGAAGACCAAACCTTCCTTTGGTATGATGACCTTTGGTATCAGAAAGACCAAAGTTTTCATGCTAGTCCTGTCACTTTCTGTGTGCCCCCCTGTACAAGTTACTTAAACTTTCTAAGGCTCAGTCTGTAAAATGGACATGCTAATACACACTTCACAGGGTTTTGGTGAGGATCAAAGACTAATAATGGCTAATGGTGCAATGCTATTTGCTTTACACACATTAACTAACTTAATCCTCACAATAGCTTTATGAAATAGGCACTATTATCACCCCCGTTTTATAGATGAGAGAACTGAGGCCCACAGAGGATAAGTGACTTGCACAAGTTTGTTCTCCTTGTGTTTTCTCTGTCTCCCACCCCTGCCCCCCCTTCACACACACACACACACACCACACACACACACACACACACACACACACACACACACACGGGAGTAGCCCAGTCAGAACGTGAACCTAGAGAATCAGATCCCTGAGCCAATCCCCTTAACAACTACACTAGGGTGAGATATGTGTAAAAGAGCTATTCTGATTCCAAAGTCCCATCCACACATAAGAAATTCTTATTTGTGGAGGTTGCAAAGATAGGAAATGTACACAAAATCTAAATACTGTAAGGGTTAAGAGACATGACAGAAAGAGTTGTCTTCTTGCGATTTGCAAATAAGTGGTAATATCTCTGTGTACAACTGGAATTCGTGACTCCCACCCTGCTCTTCAGAATCTCAGTACTTAGTTGACTATTTTCTGCCTCCATGTCCATGTGTTCCCTTAGCTTGAACGGCCTCCTTCCTATGCAATTTGCATGCACATTCTAACCATCCTTCAAGGCTTGGCTCAGGCTTTATTTCTTCATGAAGCCTTTCTAGACCACTAACTCCAGGAGGCTGTGTATTAAGGTACAAAGTGCACAGGTTTAGCTTTAGCACTTACAAATGATGTAACTCTGAGCAAGTCGTTTAATCTGATCTGAACCTCAGTTTCCTCATATGTAAAACGGGTTTCTTATGAGAACTGAATAATATATATGTAAATTACCTGGAAAATAGTATGGGCTCAGTGAATGCTAATATTAATCTTTTTCCCATTTCTTGAAACATAGAACAACTGCAATTTAGCAGTCAAGCCTAAATGCCTTGTAATTCTTATTTTTTAATTTGTGGCAGGGTCTTGCTCTGTCACCCAGACTGAAGTGCAGTAGTGTGGGCCATAGCTCACCGCCACCTCGACCTCCTGGGCTCAAGCCATCTTCCCACCTCAGCCTTGAGTCTCAAGTAGCTCGGATTATAAACACGTGCCACCACACCCAGCTAATTTTTTATTTTTTTGTAGAGACAGGGTCTTATATGTTGCTCAGGCTGGTCTCAAACTCCTGGGCTCAAGCAATCCTCCTGCCTCAACCGACCTCCCCAAAATGTTGGGATTACAGGTATGAGCCACCATGCCCAACCGTGATTTTTCCTTTTTCATGTTTTCAACTTTAATATTGCCATAACTTTTCAGGCATTTATACCTTATCTTTCTAACTAAACTGCAAGTTCTTTGAGGACCAGGAAAGTACACTGGTTGTTTTTGTATATTCTGCAGCACATGGCACGATACTTAACCCAGGAAAGTGCTCAATAAAAATTTGTGGATTGACTGGTGTGATCTAGGCTGGATTCATCGAGGATTTAAGACCCTCAAAGCTTTGTCTTAAAATAAAGCTAGTAAGTTGACATATTCTAGGATAGTCCCTAGAATTTGGTTTGGACCAGGAATCCCAAACTCATCTCAATACCCCCCACATCCTCAGACACAATGCATTCATCTGATCAGAAACACACTGGCCTTTGCAGAAGGTTGAGGCACTATTTTGCCTCACTCAATTCTTTAGAAAATTAATACCTCTTTTGAAACCAAGCTTTGTACACTTTAAGAACCAGGATAATAAAAGGACATTCTGTCCTCAGTTCAGGTCCAAAATCCAAACTATAACTTTTTAAAATAGCCCAATTTGCCAGACACAGAAATAACTTTTCTAGGTCAACTAGCACATTTCGATGTGCCAATTAGCAAAGAGTGAGATTTTCAAGCCTATTTGCATCAGTGACAACAAGGCTTTTCCAGCAGCACACACGGGTACAAGGTGTGTCAGTGGAAAAGCTGCATCCCAAGAACATCGATATAATGTTTGTGAATGGAGGCTAGACACCCCAGTAATGACAGAATCATTACTATCTTCTTCCACTCAGTCTGAAAGTTAGGAATATTCAAAAGAACCATCCCATCCAACAGAGCAAAAAGAACTGGGCAAAAGGAGAGTGGTAGTAAAGGGGGTAAAAAGGAACTAACATAATCAACATGGATATATAATAATGGGCAAGTTTGATAATAAGATAATAATGTACTTGAGGCTTTAGGCCTTGGAGAAGAAAGGTGCTTGATGAAAAGAATAATTATCATGCTTCTTCTAGTAGAAGACAGATGGGTACAAACACAAATGCAGGCCAGGCTAGAGTTTTTGGTCTGGGAAGAGGGCTGATAGAGTATCTTAACTTTCTTTTCTGTACCCAGTCTCCCTTGCTAAGAACATTCTGCATTCAGAAGAAACTCTCATGGGGGTTAGAGGATGAAAAGCAGAGCGCTGAAGTTGCAGCATGGGCCCAGTGTCTCACTTCAGGGCCAGATCATTAGCTTTGCACGTGAGTACTGTAACTGAAAATCTAATCTGTAACCAGGTTCCATGGACACCCTGCTTAGCTTCCACTTCTTGGCTTTAATTTCCTGAAAGCGGTTTATCCTGGATTGGATGATATTCTTTGCAAAGTCACGGGTATAGATAAGGAACCCAGCATCACCATGAGGACAAATGGCCAGTGGCTATAACAAGGAACTCACAAACTACACAGCATATCTATTCCCTAAACTATGAACTATTTGTAGCCTAGGCAGGAAGACATTAACATGGGATCCATAGGTGGGCTTACAGAGGGGAGAGGGGCTAGGAGAGGAAGTTGTAGTCTGTGTCCCTCCTGAAATTGTCTGCAAAATTGTGTGTTTGTGCATTTATCTAGGAAGAGGCTCTATCGCCAGCACACAAACTCTCCCTGAATTTCATTCATGGAATAGAAAAATAACTCTGAAGTCTCAGTCAAGAGATATGAGTTCTGCGGACACCCACCTTGACTACATAAACTCGTCATTTATCCTCCTAAATTCACCCTCTGGAAGATAAGATTACATCAGACAAGCTTTGAGCTCCCTGCTAATCTAATAATCAATAGGTTCATCATGTACTTCCCCTCCTTCACTCCAAGAAACAAAAGGGCATATCACTGGAAATCGCCCTTTAATATAATTCATCTGAATCTAGAAAAAGACCTTCTTCCAGAATCCTAGGTGTAAAGAGCATTTACTTGTAACATGGGCCACTGGAATACACAGTCCTTTTGGGTTCAGCTTGGAAGATGGAAAACCCAGAGAAACTGAAGCCTAGGCATTCTCTAGCTGATTTGCAAATCCCAGTGCCAGTAAGTCACAGGGCAGAGTAGAACACATGGAAATTCACTGAGGGCCCCAAATCCTTTAGCTGACTGTGACAACTACTTCCAATGCCCTGTCACTCTGTCTTTGTGTATGTGAGTATATGTATATCTATGGTACCAGTACACACACTAATCAGTTCATTTTATTTTTCTTGCTTTCTCATTACTGCTAATGAGCAGAAACATAAAATAATTAAAAAGATAAAGGGCCAAGAAGGAAGGGCAAAAGTCAAAAGCTGGCTTCCTACCTAACTGGATCATCAGGTTTAAGAAAGAGTTGCCAATCTTCATGTGTCTCATGTTAAGTCAATCTGAGCTCAACTAAGGGGCTGCAAGGCAAAAAACCCTAAAGCCAGAGAAGAGTAGTCCAAGAGGGGTCCCAACCATCTAAAAGAACCAGACCTAAACCAATTGCAAATACATAGGCAAATGGAGACATCCCCAGCTTTTCTAAGCATCACTTTAGAAAAAGAGCACAAAGATTGACCAGATTGACTGGAATCACTAGTTAAGAGACAGCCCAACAAAGAAGTTTCAATGCCAGAAGAGGTTACTTGAACATTTTTGATAAGTTAGTTGACTACAGCCTCACATTTATTTGGAAAGTATTAGCTGTCAATATAACAGCTACACCAGCACATCTGCTATGAGATGGGGGAAAAGGAAGGAGGAAGGAAAGGCAGGAGGGAGGGAGGAAGGAAAGCAGGGTGGGGGGAAGAAACAATGGTTTCTATGTAGGGGTAGTATGGGTGCTATGAGCTGAATTGTGTCCCCCCAAAATTCATATGTTGGAGCCCTAACTCTCAGTACTTCAGAATGTGACTGATAGGGCCTTCAAAGAGGTGAGCAGGTTCAAAGGAGGCCATTAGAATGGGCTCTATGCAATCAGATGTGTGTCCTTATAAGAGGAAATTTGGCTAAACAAGAGACACTAGGGATGTGTGTGTAGAGAAAGGACCAAGTGAAGAGGCAGCATGAGGGTGGCCATCTGCAAGCCAAAGATAGAGGCCTCAGAAGAAACTAACCTTGCTGGCACTGTGATCTTCGGAATAATAACAGTACCTTGCCTCATAAGTTTATTGCAACGATTAAATAAATTAAGCCATGTAAAGCACTTAGAACAGTGGCACATAGTAAGCACTCAAGAATCAGCAGCTGATAGTGCTGCTACTGTTACTTTTTATTTTTTTAGAGATGGAGTCTCACTCTGTTGCCTAGGCTGGGGTGCAGTGGCATGATCATAAATCACTACAGCCTTGAACTCCTAGGATAAAGCGATCCTCCCACCTCAGAAGGGAGGGTGGAAGTCTCAAGCAGCCTGGACTACAGGCTTGCACCACCATGCCCAGTTAATTTCTATCTATTTATTTATTTATTTATTTGGAGGCGGAGTCTCACTCTGTTGCCACGCTGGAGTGCAGTGGCGTGATCTTGGCTCACTGCAATCTCCACCTCCTGGGTTCAAGTGGTTCTCCTGCCTCAGCCTCCCAAGTAGCTGGGATTACAGGCATATGCCACCACGCCCAGCTAATTTTTGTATTTTTAATACACACGGGGTTTCATCATGCTGCCCTCGATCTCCTGACCTCGTGATCTGCCTGCCTCCACCTCCCAAAGTGCTGGGATTACAGGCGTGAGCCACCAGGCTCAGCCGATTTTTAAATTTTTTTTAGAAATGAGTTCTCACTGTGTTGCCCAGGTTGGTCTCAAACTCCTGGCCTCAAGTGATACTCCCACCTCAGCCTCCTGAGTAGCTGGGACCACAGGTGTGAGCCACTGCACCCAGCAACTGCTACTGTTATTGATAAAGGGACTAAGGATACTTCAGCAGACCTAGGGAGATTTGTACCTTTTGTGTAACAATATTGACTGAATGAAAACTTCACCACCAGCTTTCTAACTGATTTCAGGTATGTAATGGAGCATTTTGGGGTCTTCATTCTCATGCTTCTACAATGAGAATCAAAATTTCTGTTTATGTTCGATGGCTTTGCAAGAAGAAGGTTATTTGGTTTTCTTTGGGGGAAAGGTCCTACTAGAAAGAGAACTGAAGGTGACCTGTCTAGAGGAACTATATCTATCCACCTCAGCAGGTGCTGTTTGGCCAGAGTTGTGGGCTGGAAACACCCCAATTCAGGATCACTAACTCTATTAGCCTAGGGGGAGATTTTCTGATGTACCTTCCTTTTCTGGGATCTGATAGAGCTGCTGAAATTTGAGAAAGCAGCTCTCTATCTGCCTGACTTCTCAGTCTCCTGAGAAAACAGGTACAAAGCGGAGCAGAGAGATGATAAGATAGCACTGGATCTACTTTTCTGCCCTAGCAGGTTACCTCCACAAGCAGGAAGTAACTTCTTCTCCAACCCTGTTCCACATCCCTGAGGCCGGAAGGACTTATGCTATGGTATGGGAAATTCACCGTTTTTTGTTAACTGTTAAGTTTTTCAATTTGGTTTATTTTTACCATTCTTTGGAATTATCCCCTCTAACTCTGAGACCAAGTCAGGAGTTCTGATTCTACAGTTCACCAGGTGAAGTCCGGCAAGTCACAGACTGTGGGAGATGTAGAAGGCAGGGCAACAGTGTCTGTGTCAGTGGCCTGTGCCTACTGATCCCAGCTCACAGGGGAATGTTGAACCAAGTGCACCCTGACTATTAAGACAAAGGCTGTGCCCCCTGCCCTCCCCAACACAGACATTCCCCTCCATCAAGAGCTCAAATGCTTTATCTGTAAGATGCTTTGGGGTCCTTGGCAGATAAGGTCTAGTCCATATAAGCTACCTTAGGAGTCCTGTTAAAATGCACATTCTGATGCAGGTGGTCTGCAGGTGGCCCTTGAAATTCTGCATGTCTAACAAGCAACACCCATGTGATGCTGATCCTAGGACCATACTTTGAGTTACACACTTGGAGTAACTGTGAGTTACGAACACCTGGGACAGTGATTCTCCAAGAATGGTCTAAGGACCCCTGCATTGCCATCATTTGGGGACTTGTTACAAACATTCAGTTCCTGCCATTAGTTGCAGACTCTCTCAATCAGACCCTCTGGGGATGGGGCCTGACAAGCCTCATGTTTAACAAGCCCTTCAGTTGATTGCTATGAACATTACGTTTCAGAACCATTGCATGAAATCAGTGGTTCTCAAATCCCACTCCATGCTAGAATCACCTGGGGAACTTTTTAAAACACAATGCTCAGGCTTCATCACAGATCATGAACTCATCCTCTCCAAGGGTGGGGCAGGGCATCAGTGTTTGTTTTTAATTTTATTTTTAACTGACAAATAATTGTGTGTACTTATAAGGTACGTACAGTATGTTTTGATATATGTTTGAACTGCGAAATGATTAAATCAAGCTAATTAGGTGAGCCTGGAACATACTAGGGTTCAAAATCGCTGCTTTAGATGAATGCTTTCTCTATTAATTTCTACTGATATATGACATGCATCTTGAAAATTGTAACTATCATAAAGGTATACATGAATATTTGTGGGGAGGAGATGACAGGAATATTTGTGGAGAGGGAGCAAAGCATAGCTGTGGTTCTAGGATCAAGAGGCTTAGGCTCCAATCCTAACTGCCACTTGGAATTTTACTCCCTGAGTAAAATTTTCTTCCTCTGTAAAACAATAGGTCATAATTCTTGCCCTGTCTACCTCAAACACTGTTATGAGAAAAACCTTGTACACTGTAAAATGCTATCCAAAAGTGATTATCAAAGATTTAAACTATGATCTTAATGTTTAAGGCAAATTTAAGTCAGAAAGCAGTAGTAATAATTTTACAAGTGATTTCTTTTTCTGAGCTTCTCAATGTGACCTGCTAATCCCTCCACAGTCTCACATTTGGGAGTCTGAGGACTTGGCTCGTAGCTCCTGCTTCTTACTGGGTTGGTTTATCACCCAGCCCGCTGCGGCCATGGGATTCTCCCTGCTAGCCACGAGGGGCTGTTTGGCCCATGGGTTTGGGTGGATGGGGAAGGAATCTAATTCTTGCCCTAGGAAGTCCTTGGAGAAGTGGACAGGTTATGAGGCTCCCACAGCAGATTATTCAAGGCCAATGTGGCTGAATCTGATGAGAGCCCCTTAGGACACCTGAAAGCTGCTTTCTTTCCATTAAACCTCTCCAAGAGTTTGTATAGGCTTTGATCTGCCCTGGTTATTTTATTTTTTTATTTTTTTGAGACCGAGTCTCGCTCTGTCGCCCAGGCTGGAGTGCAGTGGCACAATGTTGACTCACTGCAACCTCTGCCACCCGGGTTCAAGCAATTCTTCTGCCTTAGCCTCCCAAGTAGCTGGGATTGCAGGCAAATACCATCATGCTTGGCTAATTTTTGTATTATTAGTAGAGATGGGGCTTCACCATGTTGGCCAGACTGGTCTCAAACTCCTGACCTCAAGTGATCCATCCGCCTCGGCCTCCCAAAGTGCTGGGATTACAGGCGTAAGCCACCGTGCCTGGCCAGCTATATGTATATTTTTAAAATCACATGGGCAAGTACTGCTTTGGATGTTGCTGTTACATTCCTAGAAGAGGCTACTTACCAGCCGAGTGTTTACCACAGGAAACAGCAATGCCAGAAGAGCTCCATTCAACATGTGCATCTGTAGCCTAGAGAGGGAGAAAGATAAAGTTCAGGTCATACTTAGACCCTGATACAAAGGGAGAAAAAAGACATGTCAGGTTAAGCCATGGCATATAGAAGAGAACTATGTATACAAGTTGCTCTCTGTGGGAAATGGCACTAGAGTTTGCACAAAATAAATTAATAGTGGCATATTTTATATTAACTGAAACATTCTGAAGAGCACCATCACTGGCTCAGAATCCCCTGAACACTTCCTGAACATACTTTGGTTACAACACTTTATTAAATAATGAGCTCTGTGTTCCCTAAACATTCAGTTGGTCCCAATCAACGGCTTCAACTGCTACAGCTTGGGCAGCATTAGAAAAGGGGAACTGCGGGAGGTAAGTGTTCTGTTATTACAGTAGAAACCTATTTATTATAGCACAGCTGCTTATTTACACTGTCATGTATAATCCTTTTCCCCAAACAGAGACCTAGACAGAAAAAGATTGCTACAACCCAGGAAGCCAACTGCAGTGTTTTGCAAACTATATTTCCCCACTTTCTTAGAAATGCCCTCAGGAGCAAAAGTGGGCAGCCTTCCAGGCTTTCATTTACATATTGGGCTCTGTGACTTAAAAGCAAAACAAAAAAGAAAAAAGAAGAAGTAAACCACTGGTCTCCAGCACTGGTTAATGATACTGTTTCCCAATCCCAATGCCAGACTTGTTAAAATACATACATATTAGAAACCCTTCATAAGTCAAGCACAATTAACTCAGGAACAAACCCTGCTTGTGAGGGCTCTGGGGATGGATTTAAGTAGCTTCCTTCATTATTAAAGGCAAATGGTTCTTTACTACTAAGAGAGATGAAAAGAATGACAGTCTGTTCCTCTTAAAGAAACGTTGATTTGATGGGTCATGGACAACCACCGCCGAGGCAACATGCCTGTTAGACCTCAACACTAGCTGGGGGTCGATGTCAATCTCAATCTGTCACACACACACACACACACACACACACACACACACACACACAGCATACCTCCTATGCCCTGGCTGGGGGTCGATGTCAATCTCAATCTGACACACACACACACACACACACACACACACACACACACACAGCATACCTCCTATGCCCTGGCTGGGGGTCGATGTCAATCTCAATCTGAGTGTTTTGTAACTAAAAGTATGGTGGTGGGTGGTCATGCCTGTAATCCAGATTTGGGGGAGGTGGCAGTCCCTGGGTCAGCCTCCCAAAGTGCTGGAATTACAGGTGTGAGTCACCACGCCCAGGCTGAGGCACAAGAATCGCTTGAACTCAGGAGACGGAGGTTGCAGTGAACCGAGATCATGCCACTGTACTACAGCCTGAGCAACAGAGCAAGACTTGGGGAGGGGAAGGGAGGGGAGGGGAGGGGAGGGAAGAAGGGAAGAAGGGAAAAAGGGAAGAAGGGAAGGGAAACAGACTGAAAGATGTTACAAGGAGACCCCGGAGAATGGCACAGAAACCCCAAGACTGCTTTTCACTTCCCCTAGTCTGTTTCTTCCTATTGTTCTTTGTCACCAAAACTTTGCGAATAGTGATGGTGTGCACTTAATATATTCCAGGCATCCTTAATCAAGAACCAGAAGAAAAATAATAATATTCCAGGCAAGTATCTGATTAACTGCTTTACATGAACTTTCTTGCTTAATTTTTATACCAATCTTCCGAGATAGGTACAATTACTTTTCCCATTTTGTTGATAAGGAAACGAGTTTCAGAGAAGTGAGGTGATCTGGTCAACACCACACATAAGAGAGTAGAGTCAGAATTCAAAACCAGGTTTATCTGACTCCAGACCCCAAACTCTTATATCTCTCTTGCTGCCTTGTATAAAATTCCCTGGTCCCTTCCTCCTGCCAAAGTATGACCTCAGGTGGAGGGTTAGAATGTTCCTCTTTCCTTCTTTTTAGTTTCAAGAGTCTCTCCACCTCCTTCTTCATTCCCTGCCCCTGGCTTAATAAGATTTCAAAGGATGACTAAAGTGGAAAAGGCTGTTTGGCTACACAAGGCCATCACACTCCTTCAGGTTAATAGGGCTTGGCCTGGTCCATAAAAGGGAAGAGGCACACCAATGCAACGTCACTCCAACCTCCCTGGGGCTGGCCAGGTTACCACGACCCTTTATCAGCAGTGTCATTCAAGGTGGCACCTCGTGTCTGACAAATGGAGTACTAAAAATTCTGGCTCAAGCCTGTCTATAGCAGGAGCTATTAACAGCCATTCCAGGCCTTCAGTGAAGTAGAATCTGGCTTAACCCCGCCCCTGGGACTTCCTATGTGACAGCCACAACATAAAGACTCACCCTGGGAGAGGAAAAAAAATCACATCAACAGTCCAGATGAAAGCTGGATTCTGGACTAGACTAGGGGAAGTGAAAAGCGGTCTTGGGGTTTCTGTGCCATTCTCCGGGGTCTCCTTGTAACATCTTTCAGTCTGTCTCCCTTCCCTTCTTCCCTTTTTCCCTTCTTCCCTTCTTCCCTCCCCTCCCCTCCCTTCCCCTCCCCAAGTCTTGCTCTGTTGTTCAGGCTGTAGTACAGTGGCATGATCTCGGTTCACTGCAACCTCCGCCTCCTGAGTTCAAGCGATTCTTGTGCCACAGCCTGGGCGTGGTGACTCACACCTGTAATTCCAGCACTTTGGGAGGCTGAGGCGGGAGGATCACTTGAGGTCAGGAGTCCGAGACCAGCCTGGCCAACATGGCGAAACTCCGTCTCTACTAAAAATACAAAAATTAGCTGGGCATGGTGGCAGGCATCTGTAGTCCCAGCTACTCAGGAGGCTGAGGCAGGAGAATCACTTGAACCTGGGAGGCAGAGGTTGCAGTGAGCCGAGATCATGCCATTGCACTCCAGCCTGGGTGACAAAGCGAGACTGCATCTCAAAAAAAAAAAAAAAAAAAAAAAAAAAAAGCTGGATTCTGGTGCCAGGCTTTGCCATGGACCTCAAAAGAAATGTTAGCATTTGCGCAGGGCCAATTAGACATTTGGACACCAAAAGTTAAATCTTGAGGTTGATGGAACTGATCAGGACCTACGGACAGCCAAAGATGAAGACAAAACTAACATCAAGATCCAAAACAGTTAAGTCCCTAGATAAAGACAAGCACTGCTCTGGGTTCTCAAAATTCAGTTTATACAAGCTATATATATGCTAGAGGGTGCATTATCTTTAATACATAAAGAAGCCTTGCATATTAATAATCACAAACATTTCTAACACGTATTGAACATTTCTACGTGCAAATCACTGGGCTAAGGATTCAAATACATCATCTCATTCAGTCATCAGAGTTTTTATTATAACCACCATCATCTTCTTCATTTCATAGTGGAGAAAACCAAAGCTCCAAGTGATTAAGTGATCTGCCCAAGATCAAACAGACAATAAGTGGCAGAGGCTGAAGTCACGCTCAGATGTCACCAAGTTTCAAGCTTGTTATTTTTGCCATTGTACTCTGCTTTAAATCCATGGCACGAATGTTACATATGTTCTCTCTCTCTCTCTGTGTGTGTGTGTGTGTGTGTGTGTGTGTGTGTGTCTGTGTTTCTATGTGTGTATGTATCAGACTGCAGGCCAGGAAGGAAAAAGTTCTTGGGTGCCAATGGGGCAAGGAAGGTCATGCCTAAACCCCTTGTGTGTTCTGTGGCAACTATCCTGATCACACAACTACATTGCCCTTTACAGACAAAGCACAGCTCTACAGGTAAATGACTGACCAACTCAGAAGCAGAGGCTTTTAACTTTATACCCCCCTCCAGCCTGCCACAAAAATTTGTAATGGGTGTGGCAAATGGCTATAGAGCCACTAGAAAGTCCTGTGAGGGAGTTCCCTCATCTGTACAATAGGAACCATAATAGTACCCAACTCATAGGATTGTTATAGGGAATTATATTTTAAAAATGCATTAAAATGTGCATGGCATATAGTAAGACTCATATAAAATGTTTGTTAAATAAATGGTGAAGAACTCACCTAAAGCCTCAAGATGGATGGATGGATGGATGGATGGATGGATGGATGGAAGGAAAGAAGGAAAGGAGAGAGGAAGGGAGGAAGGGAGGGGGAAGGGAAAGGAGTGAAGGAAGGACCGGAAGGGAAAAAGGAATAGAAAAAAAATCATATGAGAGACAAACTATTTTAAAAATTCAAAGTATGAGAAAGAGGTCCAGAGAAAGCAGATGGACAGACTGAAGGCCAGAATCAAAAAGCAGAGCTTGGGGCAGACTTATATTTGGTTAGTCATACTTATAAACCTCCTTGCCAGCTCAGAGTATTGGTCATTGTATTGTATATACAGTTGATCTTTGAACAATGTGGAGGTTAGGGGCACTGACTTCCTGAGCAGTCTAAAATCGGCCTATAACTTTTAACTCCTCTAAAACTTAACTACCAATAGCTTACTGTTGACCAGAAGCCTTACTGAGATCAATTAACACAAATTTTGTATGTTATATGTATTATATATTGTATTCTTACAGAGAAGAGAAAATATTAAGAAAGCCATGAGGAAGAGAAAATACATTTAGAATACTGTACTACATTTATCAATACCATAAGTTTGCATCATCTGTTCACAAGATGAATCGTCGTCTAAAATAGTGGGTAATTGCAGCTGCAGACCTCAATCTATGGTGCATATCAAGCAATTCAACTTTTCCTTGTAACGTCTTAACTTTTCTCTGCTTCTTGGGAGCACTTCAGCATGACTAGTGCACTTTGTATGGGTCCTCTGGTGTTACTCAACATTTATGGTATTGCACTAAACACGATGAAAAAATGCGAGAACCACAAGGATCACTTTTTTACTGGGATCAACCATTTACTGGAGAAAGAACAGCCCATTCGGAGATGATTAGGGGCACAGGGCATTCTAAGGGATACTCACAACACCTAAGCTCACTGCAAGAGGCGGCTATAAAATTATTACAGGAGTACAGTATGTACTACAGTTAATTTTATGCAGTTATGTTTTAATAGTGCATCTTTATATCTGTTTACATCTCTCAATTACGATGGCACAATGTACAGTCTATAAGTGTTTGTGTACATAAGCTTTGATAAATTTTAACTTTTTATAATAGATTGTGTATATTTTATAGTAAACTATAGAATACACTAGTGTCTACATATATTTATTCATTCATGACATACTTAACCTTTTCTTAATCTTTTTCAATATTTCTAGGCTATAAGACTTGCCTGCAAATTTTTTCAAATTGTCAAAAATCCCCAAAACTTTTTCCAATACATTTATTGAAAAAAAAAAAAAAAAAAAAAAAACCTGCTTCTAAGTGGACCTGCATAGCTCAAACCCATGTTGTTCAAGGGTCGACCCTTCCCTCATGTTTTCCGTCCCTGTTTATAGTGTGATACTGTAACCCTTGAATAACACCAGGGGATCCAGATGAAGTGCCACCAGTCATGCTGGAAGCGCTCCCAAGAAGCAAAGAAAAGTCATGACATTACAAGAAAAAGTTGAATTGCTTGATATGCAGCATATATTTTATTTTCTGTATATTGTGATATTTTGATATCTTTAAAAACCTTTCTGGCTAGAGACAGCCTGCCCCCCGCCCCACCCCCATCCTCCAGCCAATTCTTAGAGACAGCAAGTACTCAGCCGGAAACATGCCTTTGATATGCAAACTAATCAATCCAAAGCCAGACCTCCTCTATCTGCCCCTTACACCCCAGGAGGCTATATTCCTCTTCCTTAATTGCCCCAGGGCCAGATACCAGGCAACTAGGGTGCAGCCCTACAGCTTAGGGGCCTGCTGAAATTATTCAAACTACCCAATCCTTAACTATTCACCCTGTCCTGCCCTGCCCTGCTTTTTCTGTGGAAACCCCAATAAAGGCAGTGGCCTAAAACTTCCTCCTTGCTCCTATCTCCTGCCTCCTGACCACCCTAATGTCTTTCCCAAGTGGCCTTGCCTAGTATCCCGGGCCTCTTGTCTCTAGGACCTGTGAATATAATAAACTTTGTTTTTTCCTTACCCTCTCCTCTGCCTACTCTTGTGGCCACAGCTGACTGATCATCACAAAAGAACACAAGATAGCCATTATTACTGACACAAATATTTCCTATAAGCTTTTTTGGTTTTGTATAGGAGGCTACACTGAGTCTGCTTAGCTGGTAAGAATCTGAGGCAATATGGCAAGCACCATGGTTTTGATTCTCTTCTAGATCAGTTAATTTTGTTGAATTTAGTTCCACAAACATTAGTCAGTCCATTACTGTGTGCCTAACATTGTTGCAGGTATTGTAGGGAAAAGAAGATAAGTATAAGTAAGACACAGTATCTGCCCTCAAAAAGCTAACAATTTTTATGAGAAGGCAAGAAGTGAAATAACTAGAGGAAATGTAGTATAATGGTTAAGGGGGTTTGGAATCAAGTCTACACTCCATCCCATCTCTA
Organism: Hylobates moloch; assembly: GCF_009828535.3. Classification (NCBI taxonomy): domain Eukaryota; kingdom Metazoa; phylum Chordata; class Mammalia; order Primates; family Hylobatidae; genus Hylobates; species Hylobates moloch. The sequence continues at coordinate 91,960,250 of NW_026652282.1, read as the reverse complement.
CCATTTACTGGCCAAGTGACTATGGACAAATCACTTAAAATATGTGTCAACTGCCTCACAATTAATTGTTAATGGAACTAATAACAGTACCTACTGAAAGGGTTAGGGAATTTAATAAAATAAGACCATGTAAAGTGATCAATGTAGTGCCTAGAATATAATAAGCACTCAATATACAGTGGTTGTATTATCCTTAATAGATCAATGTAAATGAATATCACATTATTCATAACAAATGAAGCTATTATGATCCTTCACGAGATGAATTCTATTTCAATTTAGTACTCGATAACAACCAAGAACAAAAAGATATGGAACAGATGACAAATTCTCTGGATGGCTGGAAAGGCAAATTCATAGAGAGCAATTCTCAAAGGAAATTATAAAATATTTTGAACTGAACAACAGCAACAAAAATATGCTAGTAACAGGAAAAAAAATTTTTTTAAGACAGTCTCACTCTGTCACCCAGGCTGGAGGATGGGAGTGCAGTGGCAGGATGTGGGCTCACTACAACGTCCGCCTCCTGGGTTCAAGTGATCCTCCTGCCTCAGCCTCCCAAGTAGGAGATTACAGGTGCCTGCCACCATGCCCAGTTTTTGGTGTGTGTGTGTGTGTGGTATTTTTTTTTTGTAGAGACAGGGTTTCACCATGTTGGCCAGGCTGGTCTCGAACCCCTGGCCTCAAGCAATCCACCCACCTCGGCCTCCCAAAGTGCTAGGATTATAGGCATGAGCCACTGCACCCGGCTGGAAATTCTTATATTAGGCAAAAAGAATGGTCTCAAATTAGCAATCTAAGCTCCCACCTTAAGAATCAAAAAAATAAGAGCAAAATAAATCCAAGGCAAGCAGAAAAAATGAAATAATAAAGAGCAGAGATCAATGAAATGGAAAAGAAAAACAACAGAGAGGCAGGGCACAGTGCCTCATGCCTGTAATCCCAGCACTTTGGGAGGCCAAGGCGGGGGGGGATCACTTGAGCCCAGGAGTTCAAGACCAGCCTGGGCAACATGGTGAAACCTTGTCTCTACAAAAAAAATTTTAAAAATTAGCGGGTGTAGTGGTGCAAGCCTGTAGTCCCAGCTACTTGGAAGGCTGAGGTGGGAGAATCACTTGAGCCCAGGAGGTTGAGGCTGCAGTGAGCCATGAGCATGCCACTGCACTCCAGCTTGGGTGACAGAGTGAGACCCTGTCTCAAAAAAAAAAAAAAAAAAATCAATAAAACCAAAAGTTTGTCTTTGAAAAAAGTTAATACAATTTATAAACTTCTAGGTAGAATGACATGGATAAAAAGAGAGAAGGAAAAAAGTTAACAGTATCAGCAATGAAAGAAGATATTAGAACCCTAGCAGTTAAAATTACAAAAGAATACAACCAACTCTATGCACATAAATTTGACAACTTAGATGAAATGGACATATTCTTCAAAAACCACAAACTCCAAAACTCACCCAAGATGAAAAAGACAACCTGAATAATCCTATTAAATAAATTGAATTCATAGTTAAAATCATCTGAATAAGAAATCTCCAGACTCAGATAGTTTCAGTGACCAATTCTACCAAATATTTATACAATCTTGTTCAGAAAATAAAAGAGAAGGAAACATTTCTCATTTTGAGTTGAAGAGGGGAAAGAATAAACACATCAATAAATTAAACAGAATGGTCCATCACTACCTAAACCAGATACCCAAACTAGAGGAGGTGGGTAGTGGGGAGGAAGGAGAGGAAGAGAAGAAGAAAATAGAGGAAAAAGAAGAAGATGAGGGAAGAAGAAGGAAGCAGAAAGAAGAGGAAGGAAGGAAGGAAGGAAGGAAGGAAGGAAGGAAGGAAGGAAGGAAGGAAGGAAGGAAGGAAGGAAGGAAAGAAGGAAGGAAGGGACGGACCAATATCCCTCATGAACACAGACACAAAAATCCTCAGTAAAATTTTAGCAAATCTAAAGTAGTAGTATAGAAAGAATAATACTCGGCCAGGCACGGTGGCTCACACCTGTAATCCCAACAGTTTGGGAGGCCGAGGTGGGCAGATCATGAGGTCAGGAGATCGAGGAAACCCCGTCTCTACTAAAAAAAAAAAAAAAAATACCAAAATTAGCCAGGCGTGGTGGCGGGCGCCTGTAGTCCCAGCTACTCTGGAGGCTGAGGCAGGAGAATGGTATGAACCTGGGAGGCAGAGCTTGCAGTGAGCCAAGATTGTGCCACTGCACTCCAGCCTGGGCAACAGAGCAAAACTCCGTCTCAAAAAAAAGAAAGAATAATACTCTATGACCAAGTGCATTTTCTCCTGGTAATACAAGGTTAGTTCAATATTTGAAATTCAATTAATATAATTCACCAAATCAGTGCTGAAAAGACTAAAAAGTACGTGATCATATCAACTGATACAGAAAGGGTATTTTGTCAAAATTCAGTATCTATTCATGATAAAAATTGTCATCAAACTAGGAATAGTAGGGAACTTCCTCAACCTGATAAAGGGCACCTAAAATTACTACGCCTAATCTAATACTTAATGGTGAAAGACTAAATGCTCCCCCCGACAATATTAGAAACATGACAAGGATGTCCACTCTCACCACTACTATTAGACTGGCAGCTTTAGCGAGGAAATCAGGCAACAAAAATAATAGAGATTGAAAAGGCAGAAGTAAAACTGTCTTTATTTGCAATGGACGTGATTATATGTATGGAAAATCCCAAGGAATCTACAAAAAAGCTCCTAAAAAATACATTAGTGTTTAAAGGTCACAGGATACGAAGTCAACACACAAAAATCAATCACTTCTACATAGTAGCAGTGTACAACTGAAAACCAAAATTTTTGAAAGAACCACTTAAAATGTTTCAAAAAACTGAAATGCTTAGGTATAAATCTAACAAAATATTTAAAGGATCCATATGCTGAGAATGGCAAAATGCTGATAAAATAAAAGACCTAAATAAATGGAAAGACATACCTTGTCCAAGGACTGAAAGGCTCAACATAGGAAAGATGTCAGTTCTCACCAAAACGATCTATAGAGTCAAAGCAATTCTGATCAAAATCCCAACAGGATATTTTATAGATAGACTGACTCTAAAATGTATATGGAAGTTCAAAGAAACAGGAATAGCTAAAATAATTCTGTAAAAGAAGCAGATAATGAAGGAGTCACACTGCCTGATTTTAAGGCTTACTACAAAGTTACAGCAATCAAAACAATGCAGTATTGCCCAAGAATAGACACATCAATCAGTGAAACATAATAGTCCAGAATTTGACCCACACAAATATAATCATTTGATTTTTGAAAATAGTGTAAATGAGGTTGAAGCAATTGGACATTCGTATGTAAAATAACAAACTTAACCTAAACCTCACAACTTATATAAAAGCTAAGTCATAAATCTAAATAGAAAATATAAAAGTCTTAGAAGGAAATGTATGAAAAAATCTGTGATCTTCAGTTAAGCAAACAGTTCTTAGACATGACACCAAAAACACAATACATAAAAGAAAAAAATGATAAACTGACATTAATCAAAATGAAAAACTTTTGATCTGTGAAAGACACTTTAAGACAATGAAAAGACAAGCTATATAACATATAACATGGGATAAAATATTTGCAAATCACATATCCAGCAAAGAACTTTTATCCAGAATATATAAAGAATCCTCAAATTCAACAATAAGAAAACACACAACCTGGCCAGGTGCAGTGGCTCACGCCTGTAATCCCAGCACTTTGGGAGGCCGAGGCGGGCAGATCACAAGGTCAGGAGATCGAGACCATCCTGGCTAACACAGTGAAACCCCGTCAAAAAAAAATTAGCTGGGCATGGTGGCGGGCACCTTGTAGTCCCAGCTACTCGGGTGGCTGAGACAGGAGAATGGTGTGAATCCAGGAGTCGCGGCCTGCAGTGAGCCAAGATTGCACCTGGGCAGCAGAGTGAGACTCCCTCTCAAAGAAAGAAAAAAAAGGGCAAAAAAAAAAAAAAACCAGACACTTCACCAAAAGAAGTTGTTATTGAATATGTTGTTGTTTTCATGGCAAATAAGCAGATAAAAATATGTTCCCTACCATTAGAGAAATACAAACTAAAACCATAATAAGATGCCACTTCTCACCTGAATTGCTATAATAACAACAAAAAAAAAGACAATAGCAATGTGGAGAAACCGGAATTCTCATACACTGTTGGTGGGAATGTAAATGTAAAAGTACTGATTTGGAAAACTATTTGATGGTATCTTATAAAGATTTTTTTTATTAAAAAAAGAAAATACTTTTATAAGTTAAAAATACTAGTACTTACCCTACAACTCAATAATTCTGCTCCTGGCTCACTACTAAGATGAAAACTTATGTTTACATGGAACCCTCTACACCAATGTTTACAGCAACTCTATTCATAATAGACAAAATCTGGAAGCAGTCCAGGTACCCTTCAATGGCTGAATGGATAAACAAACTGTGGTACCTACAGACCATGGAAAACCACTCAGAAATAAAAAGGAATAAATAATTGATACATGTATCGACTCAGATGAATCTCAAAGGCATTATGCTAAGTAAACAAAGCCACTCTCTAAAGGTTACATACTGTAAGGTTCCATTAGTATGACATTCTCCAAAGGACAAAACTACAGTGATGCAGAACTGGTCAGTGGTTGCCAGGGTTTAGAAATCTGGATGTCACACTAAAGGAAGAGTATGAGAGGTTTTATTAGTGATGGAGCAGTTCTAAACCCTGTCTGTGGTAGTAATTATAATAATCTATACATGTCTTAAGATTCATAGAACTTTATTCCCAAAAAAGCCAATTTGGCTGTATGATAATTGAACAAAATTCAAAAATGTATATGAGAAGCAAAACACTGAACTCTCCCAGTCTCAGCTTTCACACTCACAAAATAAGTGATCCAGGATTCTGAGCATTTTAAACAACGTTTTTTTGCCCTGGTTTTTTATTTACACCAAAAGTTTTAAACATACAGTAAAATATTTTTAAAATGAGCACCTCTGCACCTACCATACAGCTTTAATAAATTAGAATATTATTGATTCAGTTGTCCTCTATGTACCCTTCCTGAATACGATTCATCTCCCCCAACCATCTACAAGGGGAACCTCTACTCTAACGTAGTTGACTTCCTTGTTGCCCACGTTTTTATATATTTATTATGTTTGTATGTATCCACAAATCACATATAGTGTTGTTTCATGTTTATACCCTTAAATAAATGGTAAATTGTATAGAGAAAGATCATTAGGCAAATTACATTTTTCACTTAACTTCTAATTATCCATGTTTATACATGTAGCTCTACTTCATCTGTTTTTCACTGCTGAATATTATTCACTTTTATGAATATACCACAAGGTAGTTACCCATTGTCATGTTGATGGACATCTGGATCTACATTTTTCCTTCAGCCAGACACTGAGATTTACTTTCTCTGATTTGTATTATAAAAACAAAAGATCTGGCTGGGCACAGTGGCTCATGCCTGTAATCTCAGCACTTCGGGAGGCCAAGGCAGGCAGATCATTTGAGGTCAGGAGTTTGAGACCAGCCTGGCCAACACGGTGAAATCCCATCTCTACTAAAAATACAAAAATTAGCTGGTCATGATGGCATGCATCTGTAATCCCAGCTACTCAGGAGGCAGAGGCTGAAGTGAGCCAAGATCATGCCACTGCTCTCCAGCCTGGGCACAAAGTGAGACTCCGTCTGAAAAAATAAAATAAAACCTATTTCTATTTCTACCATCCCAGAGTCCAGAGTCCTTCCGCACTGACTTTCTGTTTCTATAAACCCTTGGATCTAAGAGTGTATACACTTTCTTCCCACTTTGTGAGGTCCTGTAGCACAATCCTGTCTGTCTTGTGGCAGGGAGTGCAGTTAGGACCTTGCATTTCAGAATTCACATATAAGAAAGTAGGATGCTTGCCCGTCCAAGATGGCTGAATAGGAAGAGCTCCAGTCTACAGCTCCCAGTGTGAGCAATGCAGAAGACCGGTGATTTCTGCATTTCCAACTGAGGTACCGGGTTCATCTCACTGGGGACTGTCGGACAGTGGGTGCAGCCCATGAAGCGTGAGCCTAAGCAGGGTGGGGCATCGCCTCACCTGGGATGCACAAGGGGTCAGGGAATTCCCTTTCCTAGCCAAGGGAAGCCGTGACAGACGGTACATGGAAAATTGGGACACTCCCACCCTAATACTGCGCTTTTCCAATGGTCTTAGCAAACAGCACACCAGGAGATTATATCTCACACCTGGCTCAAAAGGTCCCACACCCACAGAGCCTCGCTCACTGCTAGCATAGCAGTCTGAGATAGAACTGCAAGGCGGCAGCAAGGCTGGGGGAGAGGCATCCGCCATTGCTGAGGCTTGAGTAGGTAAACAAAGCAGGCAGGAAGCTCGAACTGGGTGGAGCCCACTCCAGCTGAAGGAGGCCTGCCTGCTTCTGTAGACTCCACCTCTGGGGGCAGGGCATAGCTGAACAAAAGGCAGCAGAAACTTCTGCAGACTTAAACGTCCCTTTCTGACAGCTTTAAAGAGAGTAATGGTTCTCCCAGCATGGAGTCTGAGATCTGAGAATGGACAGACTGCCTCCTCAAGTGGGTCCCTGACCCCCAAGTAGCCTAACTAGGTGGCACCTCTCAGTAGGGGCCGATTGACACCTCCTTCTGCCTGGTGCCCCTCTGAGAGGAAGCTTCCAGAGGAAGGATCAGGCAGGAACATCTGCTGTTCTGCAATATTTGCTGTTCTGCAGCCTCCGCTGGTGATACCCAGGCAAACAGGTTCTAGAGTGGAACTCCAGCAAACTCCAACAGACCTGCAGCTGAGGGTCCTGACTGTTAGAAGGAAAACTAACAAACAGAAAGGACATCCACACCAAAACCCCATCTGTACATCACCATCATCAAAGACCAAAGGTAGATAAAACCACAAAGATGGGGAGAAACCAGAGCAGAAAAGCTGAACATTCCAAAAATCAGAGCACCTCTCCTTCTCCAAAGGAACATAGCTCCTCACCAGCAATGAAAGAAAGCTGGATGGAGAATGACTTTGACAAGTTGAGAGCAGAAGGCTTCAGACAATCGGTAATAACAAACTTCTCCGAGCTAAAGAGGATGTTCGAACCCATCGCAAAGAAGCTAAAAACCTTGAAAAAAGATTAGACGAATGGTTAACTACAATAAACAGTGTAGAGAAGACCTTAAATGACCTGATGGAGCTGAAAACCATGGCATGAGAATTGGTGATGCATGCACAAGCTTCAGTAGCTGATTCAATCAAGTGGAAGAAAGGGTATTAGTGATTAAAGATCAAATGAGTGAAATGCAGCGAGAAGTTTAGAGAAAAAACAATAAAAAGAAACGAACAAAGCCCCCAAGAAATATGGGACTATGTGAAAAGACCAACTCTACATCTGATTGGTGTACCTGAAAGTGATGGGGAGAATGGAGCCAAGTTGGAAAACACTCTGCAAGATATTATCCAGGAGAACTTCCCCAACCTAGCAAGGCAGGCCAACATTCAAATTCAGGAAATACAGAGAACACCGCAAAGATACTCCTCAAGAAGAGCAAATCCAAGACACATAATTGTCAGATTCACCAAAGTTGAAATGAAGAAAATAATGTTAAGGGCAGCCAGAGAGAAAGGTCAGGCTACCCACAAAGGGAAGCCAATCAGACTAACAGCAGATCTCGCAGCAGAAACTCTACAAGCCAGAAGAGAATGGGGGCCAATATTCAACATTCATAAAGAAAAGAATTTTCAACTCAGAATTTCATATCTAGCCAAACTAAGCTTCATAAGTGAAGGAGAAATAAAATCCTTTACAGACAAGCAAATGCTGATTTTCTCACCACCAGGTCTGTCTTACAAAAGCTCCTGAAAGAAACACTAAACATGGAAACAACCAGTACCAGCCACTGCAAAAACATGCCAAATTGTAAAGACCTTCGATGCTATGAAGAAACTGCATCAACTAACAAGCAAAATAACCGGCTAACATCATAATGACAGGATGAAATTCACACATAACAATATTAACCTTAAATGTAAATGGGCCAAATGCTCCAATTAAAAGACACAGACTGGCAAATTGGATAAAGAGTCAAGACCCATCAGTGTGCTGTATTCAGGAGACCCATCTCACGTGCACAGACACACACAGGATCAAAATAAAGGGACGGAGGAAGATCTACCAAGCAAATGGAAAACAAAAGCAGGGGTTGCAATCCTACTCTCTGATAAAACAGACTTTAAACCAACAAAGATCAAAAGAGACAAAGAAGGCCATTACATCATGGTAAAGGGATCAATTCAACAAGAAGAGCTAACCATTCTAAATATATATGCAGCCACTACAGGAGCACCCAGATTCATAAAGCAAGTCCTTAGAGACGTACAAAGAGACTTAGACTCCCACACAATAATAATGGCAGACTTTAACTCCCCACTGTCAACATCAATGAGACAGATCAATGAGACAGAAAGTTAATAAGGATATCCAGGAATTAAACTCAGCTCTGCACCAAGCAGACTTAATAGACATCTACAGAACTCTCCACCCCAAATCAACAGAATATACATTCTTCTGAATACCACATCACACTTATTCCAAAATTGACCACATAGTTGGAAGTAAAACACTCCTCAGCAAATGTAAAAGAAGAGAAATTATAACAAACTGTCTCTCAGACCACAGTGCAATCAAACTAGAACTCAGGATTAAGAATTTCACTCAAAACCGCTCAACTACATGGAAACTGAACAACCTGCTCCTGAATGACTACTGGGTACATAACGAAATGAAGGCAGAAATAAAGATGTTCTTGGAAACCAATGAGAACAAAGACATAACATACCAGAATCTCTGGGACACATTTAAAGCAGAGTGTAGAGGAAAGTTTATAGCACTAAATGCCCACAAGAGAAAGCAGGAAAGATCTAAAATTGACACTAAAATCATAATTAAAAGAACTAGAGAAGCAAGAGCAAACACATTCAAAACCTAGCAGAAGGTAAGAAATAAATAAGATCAGAGGAGAACTGAAGGAGATAGAGGCACAAAAAACCCTTCAAAAAATCAATGAATCCAGGAGCTGGTTTCCTGAAAAGATCAACAAACTGTTAGACCACTATCAAGCCTAATAAAGAAGAAAAGAGAGAAGAATCAAATAGACGCAATAAAAAATGATAAAGGGGATATCACCACAGAATCCACAGAAATACAAACTATCAGAGAATACTATAAAGACCTCTACACAAATAAACTAGAAAATCTAGAAGAAATGGATAAATTCCTGGACACATACACCCTCCCAAGAGTAAACCAGGAAGAAGTTGAATCCCTGAATATACCAATAACAGGATCTGAAATTGAGGCAATAATTAATAGCCTACCAAACAAAAAAAGTCCAGGACCAGATGAATTCACAGCTAAATTCTACCAGACGTACAAAGAGGAGCTATTCCAATCAATAGAAAAAGAGGGAATCTTCCCTAACTTATTTTATGAGGCCAGCATCATCCTGATACCAAAGCCTGGCAGAGACACAACAAAAAAAGAGAATTTTAGACCAATATCCCTGATGAACATCGATGCAAAAATCCTCAATAAAATACTGGCAAACCGAATCCAGCAAC